>NW_016912548.1:0-15558 GCF_001483705.2 Eufriesea mexicana
ACTGCCATTCGGTGGATTTCTGCGCTCTACATTGCTCTATTACATTCTGCTCTGCTCTGGGGAGGCCAACAATAGTGGTCTCGGAACATTAGTTTGCGTTAGGGTACGTTTGGTTAGTTTACGTTTGATTAGGTTAGGTATGGATGCTTTTGACTTTCATGGCGTAGACTGCTATTCGGTGGATTTCTGCGCACTACCTATCTAACATGCCCTGCTTTGCTCTGGGGAGGCCAGAAACGGTGGCCGCGGCGCGTAATGAAGGATTAGGTAACGTTCGGTTAGGCTAAGTTTGTCTTCGTTAGGATTGGGTATTTTTCACTTTTGTGCAGTACACTGAAATGCATCTGCCCACTACTGTGCTCTAGTATGTTCTGCTTGGCTCTGGGGAGGCCAGTAATAGTGGTCTCGCCATGTCGGGTTGAGATCGGCTACGTTTGTTTAGCTTATGTTACCTATGGTTAGGTTTGGGTAGATTTGACTTTCTGATATACACTGCGATTCTATGGATTTGAGCGCTCTACTGCGCCCTAAGACTCTCTGCTTGGCTCTGGGGAGGCCAGGAATGGTGTTCGCGTCACGTTAGGTTCGGTTTGGTTGCGTTTGGTTACGATACGGTTAGTTATGTTAGAATGGGCTGGCTTTGACTTTTGAGCGGAACACTGCTGTCGGCGGATTTCTGCGCTCTACTGTACTCTAATATATCCTGCTCTGCTCTGAGAATTTCAGAAGCAGTGACCGCGGCGCGTTAGGTTGTGTCAGGTTACGCTTGGTTATGTTATGTTTGTTCGCGTTCGGTTACGATATTTCTGACTTTCATGCTATACGCTGCCATTCTACGAATCTGTACGCCCTACTCTCCCCTAACATGCTCTGCTTGGTGGTGGGAAGTACAGAAATAGCTGGCTGGGCACGCTAGGTTGTGGTTGGTTACGTTTGGTTATGTTAGCTGAGGTCACGCTGGCACAGGATGTCTCCTACCTTTCTGCTTTACACTTCAATGCAGCGGATTTCTTCGCAGAGCTGTGCTGTTCCATACTCTGCTTGTCCCTGCGTGGTCAGCAATACCGAACTAGGCACGTTAGTTTGTGTTATGTTAAGTATGGTTAGTTTAGGTTTGATCATGTTTGGCTCTTACAGCTATGTCTTTGGTGCTATACACTGCTATCCTGACGATTTCGGCGTTCGATATTGCTCTAGAATACTCCGTTTAGCTCTCGTGGTACCAGCAATAGCGGTCGTGGCACGTCAGTTTGCGTTACTTTGCGTCCTCTTATGCTACGCTTGGTTTGGTTAGGATAGGATTGTTCTGAGTTTTGTGCTACACGCGGCTATTCTGTGGATTTCTACGTTCTACTGTTCTATGATATGTTCTCCTTGGTCCTGTGGAGGCCAGCAATAGTGGTTGCGGCACGTTATGTTGTGTTTGGCTATTTTCGGTTAGGTTATGTTAGCCTGGGTTACGTTCGGATTGCATTCCCTTTTCTGCTATACACTGCGGTTCTATGGATTTCTGTTTTCTGCTCTCCCCTAATATGTTCAGATCGGCTGTGTGGAGGCCAGCAATAGTGGTCGCGGCAAGTTAGATTGAGTTGCGTCACGTTTGGTTAGGTTACGAATGGTTAAGTTCGGAAATGGTAGCATTGGATTTTGTGCTGCTTAGCCCTGTGAGCGCCACTTATTGTGGTCGCGGTACGTTATGTTGAGTTGTCCTATGTTTGGTTGTGTTGTGTTATTTGCGTTAGATTCGGCTATCTCCGACTTCTCCGCTATAAACTGCGATAATACGGACTTTTGCGCTCTACTATACTCTAATGTGATATGCTCGGCTCTGGTGAGGGCAGCAGTAGGGGTATCGAAGTGTAAGTGTAAGATATGTTACCTTTGGTTACCATAGGTTTGGTTAGGTTAAGATAGGTTTGCATAGACTTTTGCGTTATACTCTGCTATTCGTTGGACTTCTGCGCTCTAATGTGCTCTAATATCATCAGCTTAGCTCAGGGGGGGGGGCAGAAATGGAGGTCTCGGCACGTTACATTGTGTTAGGCTGCGCTTGGTTAGTTTATGTTAGCACAGATAAGGAATAAATATCTTTGTCTTTTGTGCTATACACTGCAGTGAGGCGGGTTTCTGCGCTCTACTGTGCTCTAATATGTTCTGTCTGGCATTGGGATGGCCGGAAGTAGAGGTCTCGGTGCGCTAGTTTGAGGCAGTCTACGTTTGGTTAGTATAGGTTTGTCCAAGCAAGGAATATGTATCTGCCTTTTTTGCTGTATACCGCAATGCGGCGGGTTCCTGCGCTCTACTCTTCTCTCGTATATTCTGCTCGCCTCTTGAGGGGGGGGGGAGGCGACAGCTCTCTCCAAACATTAGGTTGAATAAGGTTACGTTTGGTTATATTACGATTGGCTAGGGAAGAACAGGATAGCCTTGACTTTTGCCCTGTAAACTGCAATTCGGGGCAATTATACGCTCTACTATGCTTTAGCATGTTCTTCTTGGCTCTGGGGTGGCCAGCAATTATGATCTCAGAACGTTAGTTTGTGTTCGGTTACGTTTGGTCAGGTTAGGTTATGATAGCCTGCATACGGATAGCTTTGACTTTCGTACTATACACAGTGATTCGGCGAACTTCCGCACTCTACTGCGCACTAATAATTCCAGGTTGGCTCTGGGGAGTAGCGAAGTTGTGGTCTCGGCACGGTTGGCGGAGTTAAGAGTTATGTTGCGTTCGGTTGGGTTAGGTTACGTAATAGTTTTGTATGGGTAGCTTCGATTATTGTCTTTTACACTGTTATTCGGTGGATTTCTGCGCTCTACTGCGCTCTAGTATATCCTGCCTGGCCAGGTACTGTCGTCCTCGGCTCGCTGGGTTAAGCTATGTAACGTTCGGTTGTGACGATATTCTATGTCAGGATAGGATATCTTCCACTTGTGTGCTACCCACTGCTTTGTGATGCACATCTGAGTTCTACTGTGCTCCACTATACTGCGCTCGACTTTCGGATGGCCAACAATACTGGTCGTGGCCGGTCAGGTTTAGGTACGCTACGTTTGTTTAGGTCAGGTAAGGCTATGTTTGGTCAGTACTGCTTTGACTTTCGTGCTATAAACAGTTGTTCGGTGGATATCTGCCCTCAAATGTGCTGTACTATATTTTGCTTGACCCTTGGGAGGCCAGCGACAGTGGTCGCGGTACGTCGTTTTTAGATACTCTCCGTATGGTAATGTTACGTTAGTTTGGGGTAGCTTTGCATAGGTTTGACTTTCCTGGTATTTACTGCAATCCTATGGGTTCCTGCGGTCTGCTCTCGTCTGTTATATTGTGTCTGGGTCTGGAGAGGCCAGCAATAGTGGTCTCGGCAAGTATGGTTGAGTTAGGCTTCGTTTGGTCAGGCTAGGTTAGGACGCTTTGGGTCAGTATATCTCGGACTTTTGAGGTGTACAATGCAATGGGATTTATATCTGCGCTCTTCGGAGCTACTAAATATTCTGCTTGGCTCCGTGGAGGCCAGCAATAGGGTTCTCGGCACGTTAGTTTGAGTTATATCAAATTCGGTTGTGTTACGTTTTGTCATGTTACGAAGAGATAGATTTAACTTTTGCGCTATACACTGCTGTTCGGCGTATTGTTGCGCTCTGCTGTGCTCTAATATGTTCTGGTCGGCTCTGGGGTTGCAAGCAATAGTGGACTCGACACGTTAGGTTGTATTAGGCTGCGTCTGGTATGGTTACGTTCCGTTAGGTTAGGGTAAGATAGCTCTGAATTCTGTGCCATATACTGCTATTCGGCGGTTCTCTGCGCTCTGCAGCGATCTAATACTCCCTGCTTTGCTCTGGCAATTCTCGAAATATTGGCAGCGGCGCGTTAGGCGGTATTGGGTTACGTCTGGTTAGGTTAGGTTTGTTTGGGTTACGCTAGGGTATCTTTGACTTTCGTGTTGTACACTGCCATTCTATGGACCTATGTGCTCTACTGTGCTCTATCATATTCTGCTTGTCTCTGGGGAAGCCAGCAACAGTGGCCTCGGCTAGTTAGGTTTTGTTATTCTCTGTTTGGTTGGGTTAGGTTAGGCCTAGTTAAGTTAGAATATCTTTGACTTTTGTGCTATGCACTGCGATTCTATTGATCTCTGCGCTCTACTACCCTCTGATATATTCTACTTGGCTCTGGTGAGGACAGCAATAGTGGTCTCGGCAGAATAGGCTGTGTCAGGTTATGTTTTTGGTTCCGTCACGCTTGGTCAGGTTAGGGCAGTGTAGGTTAGACTTTTGTGTTATACACTGCTATTCGGTGGATTTCTGCGCTCTGCATTGCTCTAATATACTCCGCCTGTCTGCGGGGAGGACAGCATCAGTTGTCGCGGTACATTCGGTTGAGTTAGGTTACGTGCGGCTAGGTTACGTTTGTCTGTGTTAAGATTGGATAGCTTAGACTTTCGTGGTATGCACTGTTTTTCTCTGCACTTCATCGCTCTGCTGTGCCCTTCTGCAATCTACGTGGCCCTGGGGCGTCCAGCTATAGTGGTCGCGGCTCGTTATGTTGAGTTATGCTTCGTTGGTTTCGGTTATATTTGCTTTGGTTAGGTCCGGACAGCACTCACTTTTCTCCTATACGCCGGGATCCTATGGATTTCTGCCTTCTACACCCCTCTCATATGTTCTGCGCGGCTCTGGGAAGCCAGGAATAGTGGCCGCGTTACGTTAGGTTTAGTTATGTTACGTTCAGTCACGTTACGATCTGCTAGGCTAGGAGGGGCTAGCTATGACTTTTGCACTATACGCTATTATACACTGCAATGCGGCGGATTTCTATGCTTTACTGTGCCCTAGTACATTCTATTTGGCTATGTGGATGTCAGCAGCATTGGTCTAGTCACGATAGGTCGGGTTATGTTACATTTGGTAATTTTATGCTTGCTTAAGTTATTCTCAGGTGGCTATGAGTGTTGTGCTATGCAGGGCCATTCGGCGGATTTCTGCGCTCTACTGTGATCTGACATGATGAGCTTGGCTCTAGAAAATACCGCAGTAGTGGTGCTGGCAACTTATGCTGTCGTAGGCTACGTTTGGGTGGTTTAGATTAGGACAGGTTTGGTTAGGTTATCTCTACTTTTGGTTTTCACACAGCAACGCCGCGGATTCCTGTGATCTACTGCGCTCTGTTATATTCTGGTTGTCTCTGGGGAGGTAAGGAGTACTGGTGTTGGCCGGTTTGGTGGAGAGCGGTTACGTTCGGTTATACTGCGATTGGTTAGGTTAAGAGTGGGCAGCTTTGAGTTTTGTGCTATACACTGCTATACGGTGTATATACGAGCTCCACTGCGATCTAATATGTTCTGCTTGTCTGTGGGAAATGCAGGAAGAGTGGTCTCGGCACCTTGTTGTCAGTTAGGCTACGTTTGGGTGGGTTAGGTTCTGTAAGGTTAGGTTTGGCTTTCTCTGCTTTTGTGCTTTACACTGCAACACCGCTAATTTCTGCGATCTACTGTGCTCTAGAATATTCTGCTCTGCTCTACGAGGTCAGCAATAGTGGTGTAGGGCGGTTAGACGGATCTATGGTACGTCCGGTTATGCAATGTTTGGTTAGGTTGAGCTAGGGCAGCTTTGACTTTGGAGCTGTACACAGCAATTCGATGGACTTTTGCGATCTACTGTGATCCAGTATGCCCTACTTTGCTCTGGGGAAGCCAGAAACAGCAGCCCTAACGTGTTGCGTAGAGTTAGTTTGCGTTTGTTTCGGTTAGGTTTGTTTGGGATAGAATAAGATATCTTTGACTTTTGCCTTCTACACTCAAGCGCGGTGTGTTTCTGCGCTCTACTGTACTCTAGTATGTTCTCCTTGGATCTGAGGAGACAGTGATTGTGGTATCGGCACGTTACGTTGAGTTAGGGTACGTTTGGTTAGGTTAGGTTGGGTCAGGATAGGTTAGTGTATCTCTGACTGCCGTGCTTTACAGAGGAATGCGGCGTATTTCTGCGCTCCACTGTGCTCTGTCATATTCTGCTTGGCTCTCGAGAGGCCAGCAATTGTGCCCTCGGCACGATAGTATTAGTTATGTTACGTCCGGTTCTGTTACGTTGGGCTTGGTTAGGACACGATAGCGTTGACCTTTTTGCTATACAATGCAATTCGTTGGATTTCTGCATCATACTGTATTATAACACCTTCTGCCTGGCCCTGGGTAGGCTAGCAATGTTGGTCTTGTCACGCTGTGTTGAGTTGCACAACGTTTGGTTTGGTTAGGTTGGGTCAGACTAGGTTAGGGTATATTTTAGTTTTGTGATTTGCACCGTAATGCGGTGGATTTCTGCGCTCTAGCGTGCTGTAGTATACTGTGATTGACTCTGGGGAGGCCAACAAAAGAGGTCTCGACACGTTATGTTGAGTTATGTTACGTTTGGGTACCATACGTTTGAATAGGTTAGGACATCCTACTGTGGCTTTTGCGCTTTCGCTGTTATTTAGTGGATTACTGATCGCTAATGTGCTCTAATATGCTCTGCTTGTCTCAGGGAAGGCCAGCAATTTTGATAGGGTCACGGCAGGTTGAGTCAGGCTACGTATGTTTATGGCCCGTTTGTCTATGTTAGGAGAGAACAGCTTAGACTTTTGTGCCAGACACAGCTACTCGGCGGATTTTTGCCCACCACTGCGCTCTAATGTGTTCAGTTTGGCTCTGTGGTGGCCCAAAATAGTGGCCTCGGTACGTCAGGTTGTGCGAGCTTACGACCCGTTAGGTTTGGTTAGGAAGGTCTGGCTACGATTTCCCTCCTTTGTGCTGTACCCTGCTGTTCGGTGAATTTCTGCGCCCAACATAGCTTCACTATACACTGCACGACACTGGGGAGGCGAGCAATAGTCGTCGTGGCACGTTACTTTGCGTTAGGTTATGATTGGATAGTTTAGGTTAGGTTATGTTTGGTCAGGATGGCACTATCTTTCGTGCTATACACTGATATTAGGCGGCTTCCAGTGGTCTTATGTGGTCTAGCATATTCTGCTTGGCTCAGGGGATGCCAGCAGCAGAGGTCGCGGTACGATACGCTGAGCTATGCTACGTTCGGTTAGGTTAGGCTATGTCAGGTTATGTTAGGGTAACTTCGACTTTTGTGCTGTACACCGCTATTCGGTGGATTTCTGCGCTCCACATTGCTCTACAATACTCTGCTATACACTGGGGAGGCGAGCAATAGTCGCCGTGGCACGTTACTTTGAGTTAGGTTATGATTGGATAGATTAGGTTAGGTTAAGTTTTGTTAGGATGGCATTGTCTTTCGGGCTATGCACTAATATTCGGCGGATGCCAGTGATCTTAATGGATGAAACGTATTCTGCTTGGCTCAGGGGATGCCAGAAGCAGTGGTCGCGGTACGATACGCTGAGCTATGCTACGTTCGGTTAGGTTAGGCTATGTCAGGTTATGTTAGGATAACTTCGACTTTTGTGCTGTACGCCGCTATTCGGTGTATCTCCGCGCTCTACATTGATCTACAATACTCTGCTAGACTCTGTGGAGTCAAGCAATGGCGGTCGCAGTACGTTAGGTTACGCTAGGTTACGTTTTTTTCGGTTTGGAAATGATAAGGACGGTCAGGCTAACTTAGAGTTTCGTGCTATACACTGCTATTCGGAGTATTCCTGCGCTGCACTGTGCTTCTCTATATTATGCTTATCCCTGGGATTGCCAGCAATATTGGTCTCGGCACGGTAGATTTAGTTATGCCACGTTCGAGTTCAATACGTTTGGTGAGGTTACGATATGGTAACTCAGACGTATGTGTTAAACCCTGGTATCCGCGGATTTCAGCGCCCTACTCTGTTCTAATATTTTCAGCTTGGCTCTGAGGATGCCAGCGACAGTGGTTACGGCAGGCTACGTTGAGTAACGCGACGTTTGATTAGGTTAAGTTATGTCAATCTCGGTCAGGTTACCTTTGCCTTTCGTGCTTTAAAATGCTCTTCGGAAGACTTCTGCACTCGACTGCGCCCTACGATATTCTTCTTGGCCCTGGAGAGGCCAGCAATAGTCGCGGATCGATATGTAGCGTAAGGCTACGGTTGATTAGGCTATGCCAGGTCATGTTTGGTCACGACGTCTTCGACCTCCATGCTATACACTATTATTCGGCGGATTCCTGTGATCTAATGCGCTCTACTGTATTCTTCTTGGTTCCGTGGAGTCCGACAGCAGTGTTCGCGGCACGCTCTATTGAGTTACGCTACGTTTGGTTTGGTTAGGATAGGTCAGCTTATGTTATGATATCATCGTCTTTTTTGCTATCCACTGCAATGCGTGGTATTCCTGCGAAATACTGAGCTATAGTACACTCTACTTGTCTCTGTGGATGTCAGCAATAGTTTCCCCGCAATGTTAGATTTAGTTAGGTTTCCTTTGGATATGTTACGTTTGGCTAGGTTAGAATAGGCTACTACGACTTTTGTGCTATGCACTACTATTCGTTGAGTTTCTGAGATCTGCTGCGTTGTACTGCATTCTGTTTGGCTCTGGGGAGGCAAGGAACAGTGGTCGCGGCACGTCACATTGAGATATGCTACGTCCGGTCAGGTTAGGTTAGGTCAGGTTGGGCTAAGAGATCTACTGCCTTTGCGCCACTCACTGCAATGCGGTGGATATCTGCGATCTTCTGTGCTCTAGTACATTCTGGTTGCCTTTGTCTAGGACAGCAGTACTGGTCACGTCGTGTATGTTTGGGTTTGGATACATTCGGATATGTTACTTTTGGCTGGGATAGGACATGGCGCTTAGACTATTGTGCTATACTCTCCTATTCCGCGGATCTCTGCGACATAATGTCCTCCAATATGCTCTGCTTGGCTCTGGGGTTGCCAGAGATTGTGGTCTCGGCACGTGATGCGGAGTGCGGATACGTTCCGTTAGGCTAAGTTCGGAATTCTCGGTCAGGATTTCTTTCACATTTGTGCTATAGACCGCTATTCGGAGTATTTCTGCGTTCTGCATTGCTCTGCTATACTCAGCTTGACTCTGGCGAGGCGAGCAATAGTGGTCGCGGCGTGTGTGTATGTGCTCTCCTACTTTAGGTTAGGTTCGGCTAGGTTAACTTTGGTCAGGGTACCACTTACTCACGTGCTGTAAACTGGTATTCGGTGTATTTCTGTGATCTACTGTGCTAGACTACATTCTGCTCGACTGTGGTGAGGCCAGGAGCTGTGGTCGCGGCACGTTGCTTTGAGCTACGTTACGCTAGGTTTGGTTAGGTTAGGTCTGGTTAGGCAAGGATATATTTACCTTTTATGCTATACACCGCTATGCGGTGTATTTATGCGCTCTGGTGGGCACTAGTATTTCCTGCTTGGCTCGGTGCAAGCCAGCGATGTTGGTCTCGTCACGTTATGTTGAGGTACACTGCGTTTGGGTAGGTTAGGTTATTCATAGTTGGGTCAGGATATATTTGCCTTTTGTGCTATACGCCGAAATGCGGTGTATTTCTGCACCATAGTATGCTGCAGTATTTTCTGCTTGGCTCTGGGGAGGCCAGCAATACTGTTCTCAGCATATTAGGTTGAGTTATGTTACGTTTGGTTAGTTTAGGTTGGGTTATTTTCGTTAGTGGTAGCTCCTACTTTCGTATTATACACTGCTATCCGGTGGATTCCTGCACTCGACTGCGCTCTACTGCATTCTGCTGGGCCCTGTGGAGGACAGAAATAGTGGCCGACGCAAGTTGCGTTCAGGCAGGCTGCGTATGGTTATGTTCTGTTAGCTTGGGTTCGGTCTGGATAGATACGACTTTTTGCTGTACACTGCGTTTCAATGGACTTCTGCGCCTTGCTGTCCCCTAGTAAGATCCGCTCGACGCTAGTGGCCAGCAATAGTGGTCTCTGCACGTTAGATCGTGCTATACTACGTTCGGGTATGCTACGTTTGGTGAGGTTAGGATATGATAATTCGGACATTTGTGCTATAGACTGCTATCCGCAGATTTCTTCGCTCTACTGTCATCTAACGTTTTCTGCTTGGCTCTGGGGAGCCCAGCGATAGTGATCTCGGCACGTCATATTGAGATATGTTACGCCTGGTTAGGTTGGGTTCTGTCAAGCTCGGACACGGTTACCTTTGACTTTCGTACTATACATTGCCATTCGGAGGATTTCTGCGCTCGGTCGTGCGCTACTATATTCCGCTTCGCCCAGAGAGGACAGCAACAGCCGCAGAATATTATGTTGCGCCAGGCTGCGTTTGATCATGCTACCGAAGTTTATGTTTGCTAAGGGTGTCTGCGACTTTCGTGCTGTACACTATTATACGGCGTGCTCCGGTGATCTGCTGTGCTCTACTGTATTCTGCTTGGCTCTGTGGAGTCCGGCAGTAAAGGTCGTGGCACGCTCGGTTGAGTTACGCAACGTTTGGTTAGGTTATGTCAGGTCAGGTTATGTCAGGATACCACCAACTTTTGTGCTATTCACTGGAATGCGAAGGATTTCTGCGAAGTACTGTGCCCTGATTTAGTCTACATGTCTCTGTAGTGATCAGCAATAGTTGTCTCGTAATGATAGGATGTGTTAGGTTACGATTGATTGTGTTACATTTGGCTAGGATAGGATAGGCAGCTTTGACCGGTGAGCTTTAAACTGCTATCCCTTGAGCTTCTGTGATCTACGGCGCCCCACTGCATTCTGCCTGGCTCCGGGTATGCCAGCAATATTGGTCTAGTTACGTTACGTATAGACACATAACGTTCCGTTATGTAAGGTAATGACGGGGTATGTCAGGGTATGTTTGACTTTTGTGCTATGCACTGCCATTCGGTGGATGTCTGCGCTCTACATTGCTCTTGTATGCGCAGCTCGACTTTGGGGTGTCGTGCAATAGGAGCCGTGGCATGTTAGGCTGGGTTGGGTTTCGTTACGTTAGGTAAGGTTGGGCTATGCTTGGTTAGAATGGCTTTGACTATCGTGCTATACACTGTTATTCGGTGGAATTCTGCATCCGAATTTGCCCTTCTGCATTCCGCTTGGCTCTGTGGAGGCCAGGTGCTGTGGCCGCTGCACGGTGCATTGAGCTATGCTACACTCAGTTGTGTTTGGTTAGATCAGGGAAGGTTAGGGTACCTACGGCCTTTGTACCATTCACTGCAATGCTGTGGATTTCTGCGCTCTAATGTCGCCTGGTACATTCTGCTTGTCTCTGTTGGGGCCAGCAATAGTGGTCTCGGAATGTTAGGTTGTGCAAGACTACGTTTCAGTATGTCCCGTTTGGCTGGGTTAGGATAGGCTACTTTGACTTTTTTGCTATTCGATGCAATTCGGTGAATTTCTGCGTTCTAATGTGCTCTAATACGCTCTGCCTGGCCGTGAGGAGGCCAGAAATATTGGTCTCGTCACGATATGCTTAGTTACACAACGTTTGGATGGGTCAGGTAATGTCAGGTTATGTCAGGCTTAGTCTGACTCTAGCGCTATTCACTGCAATGCGGCGGGTTTCTGCGCACTACTGAGCTGTAATACACTCTGCTTGTCTCTGTTGAGATCAGCAACAGTGGTCTCGTCATGTTGGTTTGTGTTAGGCTACGTTTCGTTGGAATAGGTTAGGTTAAGCTCGGTCAGGTTAACTTAGACTTTCGTGCTATGCACTGCTATTTGGGGTATTTCTGCGCTGTAATGTGCTCTGCTACCCCATGCTTAACTCTAGGAATGCCACTAATGGTGGCCGCGGCGACATAGGTCCATGTGTGCTACGTTTGGTTAAACTATGTCAGCATTTGTTAAGTCTAGATAGATATGACTTTTGTGCTATACACAGCGATTCTATGGACTTCTGCGACCTAGTGTCCTTTAGTATGTCCTGCTCGACTGCGGGAGGCCAGCAAATGTGCTCTCGGTACGTTAGGATGAACTAGGTTACGTTTGGTCCTGTTAGGTTAGGTCAGGTGACAATAGGACATCTTGGACTCTTGTGCCATTCACTGCAATGCGCAGGGGTTCTGCGCACTGCTGTGCTCTAGCACAGTCAACTTGTCTCCTTGGAGGTCAGTAATATTTGTCCCGTCACGTTTGTGTGAGTTATGTTATGTTCTTGTATGCTACGTTTGGCTAGGTTGGAATAGGCTACTTTGACTTTTATGCATTGCACTGCTTTTCCCTGCGTTCATGCGATCTTCTGCGCTCTGCTGCATTCTGCTTACCTCTGGGGAGGCCAGGAGCAGTGGTCGCGGCTCGTCACGCTGAGTTATGCTACGTTTGGTTATGTTAGATTAGGTCACGTTAGGTTAAGGTATCAACGGCTATTGTGCAGCTCACTGCAATGCGGTGGATTACTGCGCTCGGCTGTGCTCTAGTACATTCTGCCTGTCTCTGCGGATGCCAGCAATATTGGTCCGGGCATGTTAGGTTGACCTCTGCCACGTTTGGGTATGTTACGTTTGGTGAGTATAGGATAGGGTAGTATATACTTCCGTACTGCATCCTGCTCAACCTAGATTTCTGCGCTCGACTGCGCTCTAATATGTTCTGCATGACACTAGGGAGGCGAGCAATGGTCGTCGTGGCATGTTACTTTGAGCTAGGTGATGATTGGTTAGGTTACGTTAGGTTAAGTTTGGTAAGAATGGCATTGTCTTTCGTGCTATACGCTAATATTCGGCAGATTGCAGTGATCTACAGTGGTCTAGCTTACGCTGCTTGGCTCAGGGGATGCCACAAGCAGTGGTCGCGGTACGTTTTGCTGAGCCATGCTTTGTTTGGTTAGGTTAGCTTAGGTCAGGTTATGTTAGGATAACTTCGACTTTTGTGCTGTACACCGCTATTCGGTGCATTTATGTTCTCCACATTGCTCTACAATACTCTGCTATACACTGTGGATGCGAGTAACAGCGGTCGCAGCACGCTTGGCTTTGTTTGGATACGTATGCTTATGTTACGATTGCTTAGGTTAGGATAGGATAACCTTGACTTTTGAGCTATACACTGCTTTTCGGTGGATCCCTGCTTTCTAGTGCCCTCTAATATGTGCTGATTGTCTCTGGAAGGTCCAGCAATTATGATCTCGTCACGTCAGGTTGAGACAGGCTACGTTTGCTTATGGCGCGTTTGTTTATGTTAGGAGAGAATAGCTTAGACTTTTGTGCCAGACACAGCTACTCGGTGGATTTCGGCCCTCCACAGCGCTCTAATGTGTTCAGCATGGCTCTGTGGTGGCCCAAAATAGTGGCCTCGGCACGTCAGGTTGTGTGAGCTTACGTCCCGTTTGGTTAGGTTAGGAAGGTCTGGCAACGATTTCCCTTTTTTGTGCTATACCCAGCTATTCGGTGGACTTGTCCGCTCTACATTGCTCTACCGCACTTTGGCCGACCCTAGTAAAGCGAGCAACAGTGGTCGTGGCCCCTTCGTTGAGTTAGGTAATATTTGGTAAGGTTAGGTTAGGCAAAGATTGGTTAGTGTGGCTATGACTTTCGTGCTGCAGACTGCTCTTCGGTAGATTCCTGTGATCAATATTTCTCTACAATATTCTGCTTTGCTCCGGGGATGCCAGCAGCATCGGTCGCGGCACGTTATGTTGGTTTATGCTACGGTTCATAAGGTTATATTTGGCTATGTTTGGCCATTATGACTTTCACTTTTGTGCTATTCACTGCAATGCGGTGGATTACATCGCACTACTCCGCTCTGGTGCACCCTGCTTGTCTATGTGGTGGCCAGCAAAACTGGTCTGGACATGTTAGGTTGAGCTATGCCACGTTTGGATATGTTACGTATGGTGATTATTGGACAGGATGGTATATACTTCTGTACTATACCCTGCCCTACTCTGATTTCTGCGAACTACTGCGCTATAATATGTTCCGCTTGACTCTGGGGTGGCAAGCGATACTCGTCCCGGCAGGATGGGTTGAGTTGCCTACGTTTCTTTTGTGGCAGGGTGGGAATGTTTGGTTAGGGTTTCTTTGACCTTTCAAATATTCACTGCCGTTCGGTGGATTCCTGCGCTCAATGTTGCTTTACTAAACTCAGCATGACACTGGGGAGGCGAGCAATAGTCGCCGTGGCACGTTACTTTGAGTCAGGTTATGATTGGATAGATTAGGTTAGGTTAAGTTTTGTTAGGATGGCATTGTCTTTCGGGCTACGCACCAATATTCGGCGGATTCCAGTGATCTTAAGGCGTGTAGCGTATTCTGCTTGGCTCAGGGGATGCCAGAAGCAGTGGTTGCGGTACGTTGCGCTGAGCTATGCTACGTTCGGTTAGGTTAGGCTATGTATGGTTATGTTAGGATAACTTCGACTTTTGTGCTGTACACCGCTATTCGGTGTATCTCCGCGCTCTGCATTGCTCTACAATACTCTGCTAGACTCTGTGGAGTCAAGAAATAGCGGTCGCAGTACGTTAGGTTAAGCTAGGTAACGTTTTGCTCGGTTAGGAAATGATAAGGACGGTGAGGCTAACTTAGAGTTTCGTCCTATACACTGCTGTTCGGAGTATTCCTGCGCTGCACTGTACTTCTCTATATTATGCATATCCCTGGGAATGCCAGCAATATTGTTCTCGGCACGGTAGATTTAGTTATGCCACGTTCGAGTTCATTACGTTTGGTGAGGTTACGATATGGTAACTCAGACGTATGCGTTAAACCCTGCTATCCGCGGATTTCAGCGCCCTACTCTGCTCTAATATTTTCTGCTAGGCTCTGAGGATGCCAGCGATAGTGATCACGGCAGGTTACGTTGTGTAATGCGACGTATGATTAGGTTATGGCTAGGTCAGATTATGCGTGGATATCTACGGCTTTTGAGATATTTACTGCAATGCCGTGGATTTCTACGCCATGTTGTGCTCCAGAATTTTCTGCTTGGCTCCGGGGAGGCCAGCAATAGTGGTGCCGGCACATTAGGTTGAGATATTCTACGTACCGTTATGTTGCGTTTAGGACGTTAGGATATGATAGTTTAGACTTTCGTGCTACACACACCTATCCGCGGATTTCTACTCTCTACTGCGCTCTAATACTTTCTGGGTTGGGCTGTGTAGGCCAGCAATAGTTTTCTCGGCACGTTAGTTTGTGTTAGTATACGTTTTGTTAGGTTAGGTTAGATTATGCTCGGACGGGTAACATAGACTTTCGAGCAATACACTGCTTTTCGGAGTATTCCTGCGTTCGACTGTGTTCTACTATATTCTGCTTGGCCCTGGGCTGGCCAGCAATAGTGGTCGCGGCACTTTATATTGAGTTAGGCTACGATTGATTGGGTTATGTTAAGCTATGGTTGGTAGGGATTGCTTCGACTTTCGCGATATACACAATTTTTCGGCGTGTTTCTGCGATCTACTTTGTTCTGCTGTATTGTCTTTGGCTCTGGGGAGTCCCGAAGCTGTGGTCGCGGCACGCTCTGTTGAGCTACGCTAAGTTTGGATAGGTTAGGTTATGTCAAGCTCGGTCAGCTTATCTTCGACATTCGTGCTATACACTGCCTTTCGGAGGATTTCTGCACATGACTGTGCTCTACCACATTCTGCTTGGTCCTGGGGCGGCCAGCAATAGTCGCTGCACGTTACGTTGAGTTAGGCCACGTTTGATTACGCT
>NW_016912548.1:17444-17738 GCF_001483705.2 Eufriesea mexicana
TAATACACTCTGCTTGTCTCTGTTGAGATCAGCAACAGTGGTCTCGTCATGTTGGTTTGTGTTAGGTTACGTTTCGTTGGAATAGGTTTGGTTAAGCTCGGTCAGGTTAACTTAGACTTTCGTGCTATGCACGGCTATTTGGGGCATTTATGCGCTGAAATGTGCTCTGCTACCTCATGCTTAACTCTGGGAGTGCCACTAATGGCGGCCGCGGGGAGAGAGGTCCATGTGTGCTACGTTTGGTTAAGCTATATCAGCATGGGTTATGTCTATATAGATATGACTTTTGTGCCG
>NW_016912549.1:0-268 GCF_001483705.2 Eufriesea mexicana
ACAACACATTATATATCTTGAATGTGCCTATTCTCTGGCAAGTAGACGGCTGCACTTGCCATTTAATTGAGGGCGTTAGGCGATCTATTCTCCAAGCTATAACAGGTTACAGATTTTGAATAGACCTATTTTCTGGCAAGTAGATGGCTGTACGTGCGTTTGGGTTGAAGGCGTTATTCGTTCTATTCACCGAACTACAGCATGTTATAGAATTTGACTAGACGTATTTTCTGGCAAGTAGAAGTCTGTACTTGCCATTGGATTGAAG
>NW_016912550.1:0-1331 GCF_001483705.2 Eufriesea mexicana
AACAGAAATCCAACGTGTAACAGTGTTCAGCGCAAAGGTCTGAGCTATCGTCTCCAAACCTAAAAAATCGTGACATAACCAAACGTAGCATAAATCAACGTATCGTACAGCGAACACTACTGCTGCCCTTGCCGAAGGCAGGCAGAGCATATTAGAGGAATATAGAGCCCAAGGATCCACAGAACCACAGTGTATAGCGCGAATTGAAGGCTATCCTGACTTAACCAAGACTACCATAGCTTAACCAAACGTAGCATAACTCAGCCTAGCGCTCCGAGACAACTATTACTGGCCTCCCCAGAGTCGAGCGGGGTATAGTAGGGCAACATAGGACATAGGCTGTGGAAAACCACTGAATAGAGGTGAAAAGCTAACAAGTCAAAGCTACCCTGCCCCATTCTATACGAACCTAATATAGTCAAACGTATCCTAACTTAACCGAACGTGGGGCGACCAGTATAGCTGACGTCCACAAAGTCAAGCAGAGCATATTAAAGGAGAGAACAGCGCAGAAATGCAGAGAATCGTATTGTATAACGGAAAAGTCGAAGCTATACGTACCCAAACCTAATCCAACATAACCTAACCGAATCAAACGTAGAATACCCCTCGTGAGACTTGCCGAAAATTTTATTGCTGTCTTTCCAGAGCCAAGCTGACCATACTAGGGCGCCGTGGAGTGTAGGAATCCGTCGAAATTCTGTATACAGCATAAACGTCCAAGCTACCCTCGCCTAGCCTGACCAATCGTAACAAACCCAAACGTAAACAAACTAAACATAACGTGCAGCAATCTCTGTTGCCTGCCCCCTCAGAGCCTAGCAGAGCATATTAGAGCTCAGTAGAGCGCAGTAATTCACCGAAAATCAGTATATGACTCAGAAGTCGAAGTTACCCAGTCCTAACATAGCCAAACGTAACATAGCCAAACGCATACAAATCCAAACTAATGTGCCTACACCACTATGGCTGGCCTCCCCAGTGCCAAGCAGAGTATACAAGGGCAGAGTAGAGCGCAGAAATCCACTGAATAGCAGTGTATGCCACGAGTGTCAAAGCTATCCTCCCATACGCTAACCTAAACTAACCTGAACGAAAGTAACATAACTGGACATTTCGTGCCGCGACCACTGTTTCTGAACTCCCCAGAGGCTAGCATATGCCAGTACAGCAACATAGAGGGCAGAAATTGACCGAATAACAGTGTATAGCACAAAGGTCAAGGCAACCCTAACCAAAACAACCCAACCCAACCTAATCAAGCGTAACCTAGCCAAACGTAACGTGCAGGGACCACTTATGCTGGCCTCACCAAAACCAAGCAGTACATA
>NW_016912551.1:0-1574 GCF_001483705.2 Eufriesea mexicana
AGCATTGCAATGGCTACAGTAGGCCAATGGTATTCTTCACCCTTACGTATACAAGGGAGATAGTTCACCACGATATTGGTCGAAAATGTCAACATCATTGAATTTTCCAGGCTGTATCTATAGCATTGCAATGGCTGTAACACGCCAATAGAATCTGTCCTCCTTATTTATGCAAGAAAGTTACCTCACCATGGTATTGGTCGAAAATGACAATAAAATTGAATTTTCCAGCCAAATTCTATAGCATTGCATTGGCTATAGTAGGCCAATAGAATCATCCCTTCTTATTTTTGAAGGAAAGTTAGCTCACCACGATATTAGTCGAAAATAACAATGAAATTGAAATTTCTAGGCAGATTCTATAGAATTGCAATGGCCATAGCACGCCAGTAGAGTCTTTCCTCCTCATTTATGCGAGAAAATTAGCTCACTACGATATTATTCGAAAATGTCAGTAAAATTGAATTGTCCCGCCATATTCTACAGCATTGCAATGGCTATAGTTGGCCAAAAGGATTCTTCCTTCTTATGTATACAAGGGAGTTAGCTCACCACGATATTGGTCGAAAATGTCAATATAATTGAATTTTCCAGGCTGATTCTATAGCATTGCAATGGCTATAGCACGCGAGTAGAATCTTTGCTCCTTATTTATGAAAGAAAGTTACCTCACCACGGTATTAGTCGAAAATGACAATAAAATTGAGTTTTCCAGCCTGATTCTATAGCATTGCAATGCCTATAGCACGCCAATAGAATCTTCCCACCTTATTTATGAAAGGAAGTCAGCTAACCACGATATTAGTAGAAAATAATAATAAATGCCAATAGAGTTGAATTTTCCAGCCAGATTCTATAGCATTGCAATGGCTATAGCACGCTAATGGAATCTTTCCTCCTTATTTATGCAAGACAGTCAGCTGACCACGATATTAGTCGAAAATTTCAATAAAATTAAATTTTCCAGGCAGATTCTATAGCATTGTAATGGCTATAGCACGCCAATGGAATCTATTCTCCTTATTTATGCAAGAAAGTTACCTCACCACGATATTAGACGGAAATGTCAATAAAACATAATTTTCCGTCCAGATTCTATAGCATTTCAATGGCTACAGTAGGCCAATATAATCATCCCTCCTTATTTTGAAAGAAAGTTAGCTCACCACGATATTAGTAGAAAATACCAATAAAATTGAACTTTCCACGCAGATTCAATAGCATTGCAATGGCTATAGCACGCCAATAGAATCTTTCCTCCTTATTTACCCAAGGAAATTAGCACACCACTATATTAGTCGAAATTGTCTATAAAAGTAAATTTTCCAGCCGGATTCTATATCTCTGCAATGGCTATAGCACGCCAATAGAATCTTTCCTCCTTATTTACGCAAGAAAATTAGCTCACGACGATATTAGTCGAAAATGACAATAAAATTGTACTTTCCTGGCAGATTCTGGAGCATTGCTATGTCTATAGCACGCCAATAGTGTCTTTCCTCCTCATTTATGCGAGAAAGTTAGTTCACCACTATATTAATCGAAAATATCTATAAAAGTGGATCTTCCAGCCG
>NW_016912551.1:2239-2665 GCF_001483705.2 Eufriesea mexicana
CACGATATTAGACGAAAATGTAAATAAAATTGAATTTTCCAGCCGGATTCTATATCTCTGCAATGGCTATGGCACGCCAATAGAATCTTTCCTCCTTATTTATGCAAGAAAATTGGCTCACCACGATATTAGACGAAGATGCCAATAAAATTGTATTTTTCAGCCTGTTTCTATAGCATTGCAATGGCTGTAACACGCCAATAGAGTCTGTCCACATTATTTATGCAAGAAAGTTACCTCACCACGATATTAGTCGAAAATGTCAATAAAACTAAATTTTCCGGCCAGATTCTAAAGCATTGGAATGGCTACAGCAGGCCAATAGAATCTTCCCTCCTTATTTATGAAAGAAAATTAGCTCACCACGATATTAGTAGAAAATAACAATAAAATTGAACTTTCTACGCAGATTCAATAGCATTGCAA
>NW_016912552.1:0-3763 GCF_001483705.2 Eufriesea mexicana
GCATATTATAGCACATGGAAGCGCCGAAACCCGCCGAATAGCGGTGTATAGCACAATAGACGGAAGTATCCTGTCCTAACCTAACCAAACGTAGCATAACCAAATGTAACCGAACAAAATCTAACAAGACGAGAACACCATGGCTGGTTTCGACAAAGGCAAGCAGAATGTACTAGAGCACATTACAGCGCAGAAATCCACCGCAATGCAGTGAATGGCACAAAGGACATAGATATCCAAACTTAGCCTGACACAATCTAACCCAACGTAACTCAGCATAACCCAACATGACGTGCCGCGACCACTGCTCCTGGTTTCCCCAGAGCAACGCAGAATGTAGTTGAGCGCAGTATATCACAGAAATCCACCGACTAACCAGGCATAGCAAGAAAGTTGAAGCTATACTCACTAAACGTAGCCTCACCTATCGTAACCAATCATAACGTAACAAAACCTAACTTGACGCGGCTACTATTCCTTGACTTCCCAGGCTCAGGTAAAGTATAGTAGAGCAATGTAGATCGCAGAAATGCACCAAAAGGCAGTGTATAGAGTAAAGGTTAAAGAAATCCTTACCGAACAACCCTAACCTAGCCTAACGAAACGTAACCTAACTCAACCTAACTTGCCGAGACCACAATTACTTGCCACCCCAGTGCCAAGAAGAGCATATTAGAGCTCATTGGGGCGCAGAAATTCGGGGAATAGCAGTGTATAGCGCAAAAGTCAAAGTAGCCTCTCCAAACCTAGCCAAACCGGACGCATACAAACGAGACCTTCCTCAACATAACGTGCCGCGGCAACTATTGCTCGCCTACCCACGATCCAGCAGGGCATAGTAGAGCAATGTAAAGCGAGGGAAACCCACCGAATAGCAGTGTACAGAACGAGGGTCAGAGAAATCGTAACCGAGCCTTCCTAACCTAATCTAACGGAAAGTAGCATTACTCAACCGAACGTGTCCAGATCACTACTACTGGCCACGCCAGGGCCAAGCAGAGCAAATTGCAGCACATGAGAGCGTAGAAGCCCGCTGAATGGCGGTGTATAGGACAAAAGACTATGTATCCTATCCTAACCTAGCCAAACGTAACATAACTCAACCTAACGTACAACGACCACTATTGCTGCCGTCCGCATAGTTGAGCAAAACATACTAGAGGACAGGGGAGGGCAGAACTCTATAGAATTGCAGTGTATAGCACATACGTCGTACCAGTCCACACCTAACATAAGCTACCATACCCTAACCAAACCTAGACTTCCTCAACGTAACATGACGAGTCGTCTATTGCTGGCGCCTACGAAGACAAGCAGAATGTATTAGGGCACAGTAGTGCGCACAAACCCACCGCACTGACGCGAATAGCACAAAAGTCGAGGATACCCAAGCCAAACCTGACCTAACCTAACCTAGCCATACGTAACATAACTCAACCTAACGGGCCGAGATCACTATTGTTGGCCCCACGCATAGCCAAGCACAAAGTAATAGATCGCAGTAGTGCGCAGAAATCCGCTGACAGGAGTGTACAGCACAAAGTCTGAAATACCATATACTAACCTCTCCAAACGTAACATACCAGGACGTAGCATAGATCAACGCAACGTGCCGGGACCACTATTGGAGGGCTCCCCAGAGCCAAGAAGAAAATGCTGGTGCACAGCACAGCGCGGAAATCCACCGCATTGCAGCTTGTAGCACAAATGTTGTACATACCCTGAGCCAACTCGTCCTAACCTAACCTATCCAAACGTGGCGTAGTCAAATACGACGTGACGAGACAAATATTGCTGGCCTATCCAATGCAATGCAGAGCATATTAGAGCAGAGTAGAGCGGAGAAAGCCAGCAAGTAGTAGTGCATAGCACAAAAGTCGAAGTCATCCTAACCAAACCTTTTTTTCTCCTTTTTCCATTTTCCTTTTCACGTGGGGGAAATCTTCCAAAACTTCCCGGCCCCTTAGCGGGGGGCGGGATTATGTGGGATTTTTACCCACTGAATCTCCACGATGGCCAGCCCTTCGCATTTCGGTGCGCCCTGGAATTCGCGGCGACGCAATTGCCAGGGCGCCCCCGCGACGCAATTGCCAGGGCGCCCCCGCGACGCAACCGCTGTTCCCTCCCGGCGCGACTGGAAACCGCACCCGAAACGATCATGCCCATGCTTGCGAGAGGGGTCAATTACAGGCACATACAACACGCACACCACCGCACAGCAATGCACACATACCCTGCGGACGCCGCGCGACCATCGGGCGAAGCCGCTCGCCAGTACCTCGGTCTCTCGAACAGAAGGGCCCCCACACTCCATCTCGTGGTCACCCTCACCAAGCTTACAACGGGAGAGAGGGACGCTCTCCCCAGTCACCTAACCCAACCTAACCTAACCGAAGCCAACCTATCCTAACCTGACCTAACCAAACCAGGCCAGACGTACAGTAACTAAACGTAACGAGTCATGACCTCTATTTCCGGACACCCCAGAGCCTAGCAGAACATATTAGGGCACATTAGGGAGCACAAATCCACAGACTTTCATTGCATAACGCAGAAGTCAAAGCCATGCTAACTAAACGTAACGTAACCTAACAAAACCTAACGCTCCGCGGCCACTATCTCAAGCATGCCCAGATCATAGCAGGGTATTAGGGTATTAGGTCACAACAGGGCGCAGAATACCACGGAATAGCTGCGTGCAGCACAAAAGTCAAAGCCATCCTAACGAAACTTATCCAAACCTAGCCACGCCAAGCGTAACCTAACTCTAACTAGCGTGCGAAGACCACCATTGCTGGCCTCCCGAGAGCCAAGCAGCACGTACTAGAGCACAGCAGAGCGCAGGAATCCAACGTATAGCTGTGTATAGCATAATAGTCAAAGCTATCCAATCCTAGCCTATCCAAACGTAACGCAACCAAGTGTAACATGACTCTACCTAACGTGAAGCGACCATTATCTCTGGTATCCACAGAGACAAGCAGAGCATTGTACAGTAGATTAGAGTGCAGAAATCCATAGCGTCGCAGTGTATAGCACAAGAGTCAAAGCTATCCCATTCCAACCTAGCCAAACCAAACAATACAAAACTTAACTTAGCTCAACCTCACGTGCAGCGACTACTATTACTAGCATCCCCAGAGCCAAGCAGAATATACTACAGCTCAGTGGAGCGCAGAGATACACAGAATAGAGGTATATAGCTTAATAGTCAAAGCTATCCTTTCCTAATATTGCCGCACGTAACATAGACACACGTTATATATCTCAGCATAATGTGCCGAGACTACTATTTCTGGCCTCCCGTGATTCGAGCAGAGCCCACAAATCCATTGAACCGCAGAGTATAGCGCAAAATTCGATGTTACCCTATCCTAACATAACCGTACGTAACATAACAGAAAGTAACCTATCTCGAGCAAACGTGCTAAGACAACCATTACTAGCCACCCCAGAGCCAAGCAGAATATACTAGAGCACAGTAGAGCGCAGCAACACAGCGCATTGCAGTATATAGCACAAAAATGGAAGATATTCGGACATTACCTAATCCAACCTATCATAACCGAACGTAGCCTTACTCAATAAAGCCGGCCGAGACCAATACTGCTGGCCTAATCAAAACCGAGCATAAAATATTATAACATCGGGGAGCGCAGAAATCCTCCGAAAAGCAGTGTGTAGCAAAAACGTCAAGGCTATCCTTTCCTAACCGAACGAACCGTAACAAGACAAAATGCAACCTAACCCAGCCAAACGTGCT
>NW_016912552.1:4953-73807 GCF_001483705.2 Eufriesea mexicana
GACGAGAACACCATTGCTGGTTTCGACAAAGGCAAGCAGAATGTACTAGAGCACATTACAGCGCAGAAATCCACCGCAATGCAGTGAATGGCCCAAAGGACATAGATAACCAAACTTAGCCTGACACAATCTAACCCAACGTAACACAGCATAACCCAACATGACGTGCCGCGACCACTGCTCCTGGTTTCCCCAGAGCAACGCAGAATGTAGTTGAGCGCAGTATATCACAGAAATCCACCGACTAACCAGGCATAGCAAGAAAGTTGAAGCTATACTCACTAAACGTAGCCTCACCTATCGTAACCAATCATAACGTAACAAAACCTAACTTGACGCGGCTACTATTCCTTGACTTCCCAGGCTCAGGTAAAGTATAGTAGAGCAATGTAGATCGCAGAAATGCACCAAAAGGCAGTGTATAGAGTAAAGGTTAAAGAAATCCTTACCGAACAACCCTAACCTAGCCTAACGAAACGTAACCTAACTCAACCTAACTTGCCGAGACCACAATTACTTGCCACCCCAGTGCCAAGAAGAGCATATTAGAGCTCATTGGGGCGCAGAAATTCGGGGAATAGCAGTGTATAGCGCAAAAGTCAAAGTAGCCTCTCCAAACCTAGCCAAACCGGACGCATACAAACGAGACCTTCCTCAACATAACGTGCCGCGGCAACTATTGCTCGCCTACCCACGATCCAGCAGGGCATAGTAGAGCAATGTAAAGCGAGGGAAACCCACCGAATAGCAGTGTACAGAACGAGGGTCAGAGAAATCGTAACCGAGCCTTCCTAACCTAATCTAACGGAAAGTAGCATTACTCAACCGAACGTGTCCAGATCACTACTACTGGCCACGCCAGGGCCAAGCAGAGCAAATTGCAGCACATGAGAGCGTAGAAGCCCGCTGAATGGCGGTGTATAGGACAAAAGACTATGTATCCTATCCTAACCTAGCCAAACGTAACATAACTCAACCTAACGTACAACGACCACTATTGCTGCCGTCCGCATAGTTGAGCAAAACATACTAGAGGACAGGGGAGGGCAGAACTCTATAGAATTGCAGTGTATAGCACATACGTCGTACCAGTCCACACCTAACATAAGCTACCATACCCTAACCAAACCTAGACTTCCTCAACGTAACATGACGAGTCGTCTATTGCTGGCGCCTACGAAGACAAGCAGAATGTATTAGGGCACAGTAGTGCGCACAAACCCACCGCACTGACGCGAATAGCACAAAAGTCGAGGATACCCAAGCCAAACC
Organism: Eufriesea mexicana; assembly: GCF_001483705.2. Taxonomy (NCBI): domain Eukaryota; kingdom Metazoa; phylum Arthropoda; class Insecta; order Hymenoptera; family Apidae; genus Eufriesea; species Eufriesea mexicana. The sequence continues at coordinate 6,226 of NW_016912552.1, forward strand.
TGACCTAACCTAACCTAGCCATACGTAACATAACTCAACCTAACGGGCCGAGATCACTATTGTTGGCCCCACGCATAGCCAAGCACAAAGTAATAGATCGCAGTAGTGCGCAGAAATCCGCTGACAGGAGTGTACAGCACAAAGTCTGAAATACCATATACTAACCTCACCAAACGTAACATACCAGGACGTAGCATAGATCAACGCAACGTGCCGGGACCACTATTGGAGGGCTCCCCAGAGCCAAGAAGAAAATGCTGGTGCACAGCACAGCGCGGAAATCCACCGCATTGCAGCTTGTAGCACAAATGTTGTACATACCCTGAGCCAACTCGTCCTAACCTAACCTATCCAAACGTGGCGTAGTCAAATACGACGTGACGAGACAAATATTGCTGGCCTATCCAATGCAATGCAGAGCATATTAGAGCAGAGTAGAGCGGAGAAAGCCAGCAAGTAGTAGTGCATAGCACAAAAGTCGAAGTCATCCTAACCAAACCTTTTTTTCTCCTTTTTCCATTTTCCTTTTCACGTGGGGGAAATCTTCCAAAACTTCCCGGCCCCTTAGCGGGGGGCGGGATTATGTGGGATTTTTACCCACTGAATCTCCACGATGGCCAGCCCTTCGCATTTCGGTGCGCCCTGGAATTCGCGGCGACGCAATTGCCAGGGCGCCCCCGCGACGCAATTGCCAGGGCGCCCCCGCGACGCAACCGCTGTTCCCTCCCGGCGCGACTGGAAACCGCACCCGAAACGATCATGCCCATGCTTGCGAGAGGGGTCAATTACAGGCACATACAACACGCACACCACCGCACAGCAATGCACACATACCCTGCGGACGCCGCGCGACCATCGGGCGAAGCCGCTCGCCAGTACCTCGGTCTCTCGAACAGAAGGGCCCCCACACTCCATCTCGTGGTCACCCTCACCAAGCTTACAACGGGAGAGAGGGACGCTCTCCCCAGTCACCTAACCCAACCTAACCTAACCGAAGCCAACCTATCCTAACCTGACCTAACCAAACCAGGCCAGACGTACAGTAACTAAACGTAACGAGTCATGACCTCTATTTCCGGACACCCCAGAGCCTAGCAGAACATATTAGGGCACATTAGGGAGCACAAATCCACAGACTTTCATTGCATAACGCAGAAGTCAAAGCCATGCTAACTAAACGTAACGTAACCTAACAAAACCTAACGCTCCGCGGCCACTATCTCAAGCATGCCCAGATCATAGCAGGGTATTAGGGTATTAGGTCACAACAGGGCGCAGAATACCACGGAATAGCTGCGTGCAGCACAAAAGTCAAAGCCATCCTAACGAAACTTATCCAAACCTAGCCACGCCAAGCGTAACCTAACTCTAACTAGCGTGCGAAGACCACCATTGCTGGCCTCCCGAGAGCCAAGCAGCACGTACTAGAGCACAGCAGAGCGCAGGAATCCAACGTATAGCTGTGTATAGCATAATAGTCAAAGCTATCCAATCCTAGCCTATCCAAACGTAACGCAACCAAGTGTAACATGACTCTACCTAACGTGAAGCGACCATTATCTCTGGTATCCACAGAGACAAGCAGAGCATTGTACAGTAGATTAGAGTGCAGAAATCCATAGCGTCGCAGTGTATAGCACAAGAGTCAAAGCTATCCCATTCCAACCTAGCCAAACCAAACAATACAAAACTTAACTTAGCTCAACCTCACGTGCAGCGACTACTATTACTAGCATCCCCAGAGCCAAGCAGAATATACTACAGCTCAGTGGAGCGCAGAGATACACAGAATAGAGGTATATAGCTTAATAGTCAAAGCTATCCTTTCCTAATATTGCCGCACGTAACATAGACACACGTTATATATCTCAGCATAATGTGCCGAGACTACTATTTCTGGCCTCCCGTGATTCGAGCAGAGCCCACAAATCCATTGAACCGCAGAGTATAGCGCAAAATTCGATGTTACCCTATCCTAACATAACCGTACGTAACATAACAGAAAGTAACCTATCTCGAGCAAACGTGCTAAGACAACCATTACTAGCCACCCCAGAGCCAAGCAGAATATACTAGAGCACAGTAGAGCGCAGCAACACAGCGCATTGCAGTATATAGCACAAAAATGGAAGATATTCGGACATTACCTAATCCAACCTATCATAACCGAACGTAGCCTTACTCAATAAAGCCGGCCGAGACCAATACTGCTGGCCTAATCAAAACCGAGCATAAAATATTATAACATCGGGGAGCGCAGAAATCCTCCGAAAAGCAGTGTGTAGCAAAAACGTCAAGGCTATCCTTTCCTAACCGAACGAACCGTAACAAGACAAAATGCAACCTAACCCAGCCAAACGTGCTGCGACCACTGTTGCAGGCATCTCCAGAGTCGAGAAGAACACATCAGAGGAGAGTAATTCACAGAAATCCATAAAATCGCAGTATACAGCACAAAAGTCAAAGATATCCTACCCTTAGCTAGCTAAAGGTTGCTTATCCGAATGCAGCATAGCGCAACATAACGTACCGCGACCACTACTGCTGGCCTCGACAGTGCCAAGCAGAATATAGTAGAGTACAGTGGCGTGCAGTAATGATTCGAATAACAGTGTCCAGCACGATAGTCAAAGCTATCCTCTCCGAACTAAACGTAACCTGGCATAACCAAACTTAATATAACTCAACCGTACGTCCCGAGAAGACTATTGCTCCCCTCCCCATGACTAAGGCAAAAATATTAGAGCTGAGTGGAGCCCACAAATCCACCCATTATAAGTGAGGAGCACAAAAGTCAAAGCTATCCCATCCTAACCCAGCCAAACCAAAACTAACCAAGCGCAACCTAACTGTACCTAACGTGACTAGACCACCATTGCTGGCGTACCCAGAGACAAGCAGAGCACACTAGAGTGCAGTAGGTTGCGGAAATCCACCGAATAGCAGTGTACAGCAAAGCTATCCTATCCTAACATAACCAACACTAACATAACCAAACGAAACCTAACCCAACCTAACGAGCCACGACCACTATTGCTGAAATCCCCAGAGCCGAGCAGAACATATTCGAAGTGAGTCGAGCGCGGTAGTCTCCCTAATATCAGTGTGGAGCACGAAAGTCAAAGCTATCCTGACCGAAATAAACATAACCTAACCTAACTAAGCGTAATATAACTCGACCTATCTTGCCGAGATGAATACCGCTGCCTTCCGCAGGGCAGAGCAGTAAATACTAGAGCACAGTAGAGCGCAGGAAACCACCAAAAAGCAGTGTATAGCACAAAGGTCACAGCTGTCCTATCCTAACAAAACCAAACGTAACGTGGCCAATCGCTACCTAACTCAGCCTATCGTGCCTAGACCGCAATTCCTGGCCTCCACGGAGCCAACCAGAGCATATCACAGCACAGTAGAGCGCAGTAGTATACAGGAGAGCAGTTTGTGGCACAAAAGTAGAAGCTATCCTGTCCTTACTTGTCCAAACGTAACATAACCAAACGTAATCTAATGCAACATAACGTTCCGAGACCACTGTTGCTGAACTCCACAGGGACAAGCAGAATATAGTAGGGAATATATTAGAGCACAGTAGAGCACAGAAATATCCCAGAAGAGCAGTGTATAGCACAAAAGTAAAAGCTTTCCCATCCTAACATGACCAATCGTCACATAACCAAACGTAACACCACCCATACCAACACGCAGATACCACTGCTGTTGGCCGCGCCAGGTCCAAACAGAGAATACTACAGCGCAGTAGAGCGCAAGTGTCCACCGTATAACATTGTATAGCGCGAAAGTCATTGCTATTCTTACAGACATTTGCCTGACCCAACGTAGCCAAACGTAACCTAACTCAACCTAACATGTCGAGGCCACTATTGCTGGTCTCCACGGAGCCAAGAAGAAAGTATTAGAGAACAGTAGAGCGGAGAAATACACCCAATGGCAGCATATAGCACAAAAGTCCAAGGTATCCTATCATAACCTATCCAAAAGTAACGTATCGAAACGTAACATAGCTCAAGCTTACATGACGATACCGACAGTGCTGTCCACCCCAGTGTCAAACACTACATATTAGAGGAGAGTGGAGCGCAGAAATCCATGGAACCGCTGTGTATAGCAGAAAAGTCGTAGCTATCCAAACCTAACCTGTGCTAACATAACGAGACCAAACGTATCCTATCTCAACCTAATGCGCCGAGATCACTATTACTGGCTTCCGCAGAGCCAAGCAGATCATTCTAGAGCACAGCAGAGCGCAGAATTCCACCGCATTACCGCGTACAGAACTGAAATCAAAGATATTCTAACCTAACCCTAACGAACCTAAAGTAACCAAACGTAACCTAACTAAAGCTCACGCACAGCGGCCAACATTTCTGGCCTCTACAGAGCAAAGCAGGGCGTATTATATCGCAGTAGTGCGAGAAAATCCACCGAACAACAGCTTATAGGACAAAAGTCCAAGTTATCTATGCCTAACCTAACCAAAGATAACATAGCCGAACGTAACCAAACTAAACCTAACGTGCCTAGACCACTACTGCTGACCATCACATTGCCAAGCAGAATATACCGGAGCACGTCAGAGCGCGGAAATGCACCGCATAGCAGCGTATAGCGCAAAAGTGCAAAGCAATTCTCCTCTGCCCTAGCCTAGCCTAACCTGACCAAACGTAACCAAACTCACCCTCTCGTGTCACGGCCACTATTGCTGGCAACCCAAAAGTCGAGCAGAGAATAGCACAGCAATGTAGAGCGAAGGGGTTCACCGAACTGCAATGTACAGCTCAAGAGTCAATCCTATCCCCTCCTAACCTGCCGAAACGTAATATAACCAAACGTAGCATATCTCAGCCTTATTTGCAGAGACCACTATTAATGTCCTCCACATGGTCGAGCAGAGCATACCGAGCGTAATCTAACAGAACCTAAGGTGTCGCGGCCACTATTTTTTGCATCCCCAAAGCAAAGCATAGCATTCTAGATCCGAGTAGGGAGCAGAAATGGAACGAAGAGCAGTGTATAGCGCTAGAGTGGTAGCTCTCCTAGCCGAACATAGCCAAACGTAACATAGCCAAACTTAGCTTAACTCCACCTAATGTGCCTAGACCACTATCGCCGAACTCCGCAGAGCCAACCGGAATATACTAGGGCGCAGGAGAGGGCCGAAATCCGCCGCATTCCAGTGAATAGCACAAAGGTCAATGATATCTTGCCCAAACCTAACCTAACCATACCTAACCAAACGTAACATGACTGAACGTAACGTGCCGAGAGCACTATCCCTGGCGTTCACAAAGACAAGCAGAGAGTAGTAGCGCACCGAAGAGCGCAAAAGTCCACTGAGTAGCAGTGTTTAGCACAAAAGCCAGAGCTATCCTAACCTAACACTACGTAACCTAACCTAACCAAACTTAATGAAGCTCAACCTAACGTGCGGCGGCAACTACCGCTGGCCTCCCGCGATTCGAGCAGAGTATGGTAGAGCAATCTAGAGCGCAGGAATCCACGGATTAGCCGTGTGTAGCGCACAAGTAAGAGCAATCGTAACCCAACCTATCCAAATGTAACATTACCTAACGCAACATAATTCAGACTATAGTGCCGATACCAAAACTGCTGGACTCCCAGGAGCCAAGCAGTATATGCTGCTGCACGGTAAAGCGCAGAGAGCTACCGAATAGCGGAGTGTAGCATAAAAGTCAAAGCCCTCTTAATAAAGCTTAACCCAACATAACCTAACCGAACTTAACCTATACCAAACTGAAGTGCATACACCACTATTACTCTCCCCTCCAAGGCCAAGCAGAATTTAATAGAGCTCAGTAGAGCGCAGAAATTGGCCGCATTGATGTGTAAAGCAGAAAAGTAGAAGTTACCATAGCCAAACCTGACCTAACCCAAACTAACCGAATATAGCCAATCCCAACCTACCGTGCCTAGCCCATTATTGCTGGACCTCCTCAGAACCAAGCTGAATATACTAGAACGCGATACAGCGAAGTAATCAACCGCATTGAAGTGTGTAGCACAAAAGTCTAAAATATCCTAACCTAACCTGTCCTAACCTAACCTAACCGAACGTAGCCTAACTAAACGTAACGTCCTGCGACCACTATTGCTCTCCTCCCGGAAGTCGAGCAAAGTAAGGTACAGTAATATGGAGCACAGGAATCGACCGAAGAGCAGTGTAGAGCGCAAAGGTCTATGCTATCCAAACCGAACTTAATCTAACCTCACCAAACCATATGTAGCCTGACTCAAACAAAAGTGACACGAAAACTACAGCTCGCCACCCCGTAGTCGAGCAGAGGATAGCATGGCAATGTAGAGATAGGGAATCATCCGAATATCAGCGTATAGCGCAAGAGTCAGAGATATCCGAACCTTACCTGACCTAACCTAACCAAACCAATCGTTGCTCATCTCAACATAAGGAGCAGAGACAAATATCGCTGGCCTCCCCAGAGACAAGCAGAGAACACTAGAGCACATTAGAGCGCAATGGTCCACCGAATGGCAATGTACAGCACAAAAGTCAAAGTATTCCTAGCCGATCGTACCTATCCTACCCTAACCAAACCTAACTTTACTCAAACTAATGTGCCGAGACCACTGTTACTGGCCACCCCAGGGCAAAGCAGATCCCATTATAGCGCATGAGAGCGCAGAAAGCCACCGTATAGCGGTGTATATCAAAGAAACGAAGTATATTGTCCTAACCTAGCCATACGTAACAAAACCGAACGTAACCTAGCCCAAAGTAACATGACGAGAGCACTATTGTTGGCCTCCCCAGAGCCAAGTAGAAAACACCAGAGGACAGCAGAGCGTAGAAATCCACGGCATTGCAGTGCATAGCAAAGAAGACGAACATATCCTGACATAACCTGACCTAACATAACATACCCGAACGTAAAGCAACACAGCATAACGTGACGGGGTACATATTGATGGCCTCCCCAGAGCTAGGCTGAGAACATTGGAGCACAATAGAGCCGAGACATCCTAGGAATAGCAGCGAATACCACAGAAGTCGGAGTAGACTCTCCTACCCTAGACAAACGTAGCACTACCAAAAGTAACCTCTCCCAAACTAACATGACGAAACCTTTATTGCTGACCTCCACAGAGACAAGAAGAATACACTAGAGCACAGTAGTGCGCAGAAAACCACCGCATTGCTGGGAAGAGCACAAAAGTCTAAGATATCAAAACATAACCAGACCAAGCCTAACCAAACCAAAAGTGGCGTAACACAATAGGGCGTGCCGCGACCGCTGCTGCTGCCATCCCCGGAGCCAAGTAGTATATATTAGAGCACCGTAGATAACAGAAACCCACGTAATCGCAGCGTAAAGCACAAAAGACGAAGTAGCCTCTGCTACCCAAGCCAAACGTAACATATCCGAACGTAGTATAACAAAAACCAGCGTGCCGCGACCGCTGCTGCACGCCTACCCAGCGTCGATCAGAGTATAGCAGAGCAATGTAGAGCGCAGAAATCCACCGAATAGCAGTGCATGTTATAAAAGTCGTGGTCACCCGCATCTAACCGGGCCTAACCTGACACTAGCGTAGCGTAACTCAACAGAGCGTGCCGCGGCCACCGCTGCCGAACACCCCAGAGCAAAGCAAAATAGTGTAGAGCACAGCAGATCACAGGAACCCACCGGATAATAGTGTATAGCACGGAAGCCGAAGCAATCCTCACCAATCATATCCCAACATACCCTAATCAAACGTAGCCTAACTTAACATAACGTGCCGCGACCACAATTGCTGGCATCCCCAGAGCCAAGCAGAATATACTAGAGCACGGTAGATCACAGAAATCCTCCGAATTGCAGAGTAAATCACAAGACCCTATGTAGCATATCCTAATCTAGACAAACGTGACATGTCGAAATGTAACATAACTGAAACTAACCAGACGAGGCCACCATCACTCGTCTCGACAGGCACATGAAAAATGGACCACAGCACAGTATAGAGCAGAAATAAGCCGCAAAACAGTGAATAGCACAAAAGCCGTAGATATAGTACCACGACCTGCCCTAATCATACATAACAAAGCTGAGCATATCTCAACATAACGTGCAGCGACCACTGCTCCTGGCCGCCACATAGCCGGGCAGAATGTAGTAGAGCACAGTAGGACACAGATGTCCACCGAACACCAGTTCAAAGCACAAATGCCATAGTATCATATCATGGCAAAGCCATACGTAACATACCCAAACGGAACCTAACAAGACCTGACATGTGGAGACTGCTATTGCTGACATCCACAGGGACAAGTAGAGTGTAGTAGAGCACAATAGTTTGCAGAAACCCTTCACATTGCAGTGAATAGCACAAAAGTCGAAGATATCCCATCATAACCTGACCCAATCTAACCTAACCAAGCTTAGCGTAACTAAAAGGAGCGTGCCGCGACCACAGCTGCCGTAGTCCACAGAGCCAGGCAGAATACAGCATGTCACAGATGATCACAGGAACACGCCGGATAATAGTGTACAGCACGAAAGTCGGGGCCACGCTAACCAAACGGAAACAAGCATAACGCAATCAACCGTAGCCAACGCAACATAACGTGCCGGAACATTGCTGGCCTCCACAGGGCCAAGCAGAATATTGTAGAGCTACTCGAGTGCAGAAATACTCCGATACGCAGTTAATAGCACGATAGTCAAGGATAACCTGCCCCAGCTTGGCATAACTTAACTTGACCAAAGGTAACATAACTCAGTCTTACACGACGAGATCACTATCTCTGGAGTCCCCAGAGCCATGCAGGAAAATTACAAAACAGTAGAGCACAGAAATCCGCGGAGAGCAGGGTATAGCACAAATGTAGGGCATATCGTTAACCAACTTGGCCAACCCAGACCTATCCAAACGTAGTGTAACCCAACATAACGTGAGGAGACCAATATTGCTGGCATCGCCAGAACCAAGTAGAAAATATTGGAACACATTACAGCGCAGATATCCACGTATGGCAGTGTATGGCACAGAAGTCTGGACTGTCATATCCTAAGCTCACCAGATGTAATATACCCGAACGTAACATAGCTCAACCTAACGGGCCAAGTTCACTATTGTTCGCCACCCCAGGGTCAAGCAGAATATACTTGAGCACACTGGAGCGCAGAAGTCCACCCAATATCTGTTTACAGCACAAAAGTTAAAGATATCGTATCCAAATGTATCTGACATTAACATAGCTAAACGAAAAGAAACCGGACTTAACGTACCCCGGCCACAACTGCAGGGATCCACAGAGACGAGCAGAACCTACTAAATTACAGAAGGATGCAGAAGTCCATAGATTCGCAGTGTACAGCACAAGGGTCTTATCTATCCAGGCCTATCCCAAGCAATCATAACCTAACCAAACGTAGCCTCCCTCAACCTAACTTGCCGCGGCCATTACTCCTGGCCTCCCCAAGGCCAAGCAGAATGTAGTAGGGTGCAGTCGAGCGCAGAAATCCACCGAAAATGAGGTATACAACACGAAAGTGGAAGCTACCCTTACCGAAATCAACACAACCTAAACTAAACAAACGTAACCTAATTCAACCTCACTTGCCGAGACCAATATTGCTGGCATTCCCATGCCTAAGCGTAATATAGTAGACCACAGTACAGCGAAGAAATACTCCGAACAGCCGTGTATAGCAAGATAGTCTAAGCTAACCTGGCTGAGCTTAACCTATCCTAATCTAACGAAACGTGACCTAACTGAAGCTAACGTGCCGAGAATAGTACTGCTGGCCTCCACAGACGCAAGCAGAAAGTATTAGAACACAGTAGAGCGCATAAATCCGCGTATAGGTGTGAATAGCACAAAAGTCTGAATTATCCTCTCCTGACATCCCAAACGTAACGTAACCCAACGTAGCATAGCTCCACGTAACGTGCCGATGCCTATGTTGCTGGCCTCCCCAGAGCCAAACAGCAAATACTAGAGCACAGCAGAGCGAAGGAATCCACCGCTTTGCATTGTATAGCACAAAACTCAGACGTATCCTGACATAACGTGACCTTACGAATCACATCCGAACGTAGAGTAACCCTACATAACGTTACGAGATCAATATTGATAGCCTCCCAAGAGCCGGGTGCAGCACATTAGAGCACATTAGAGCGAAGAAATCCTGCGAATAGCAGTGAGTAGCACAAAAGTCAGACCAGCCTGTCCTAACATATCCAGACGTAGCATACCCAGGCGTAACCTAGCTCAACCTAACGTGATGAGACATTCATTGATAACCTCCAAAGAGAAAAGCAGAGTTTACTAGAGCACTGTAGCGCGCAGCTGTCCACCGCATTGCAGTGAAGATCACAAAAGTCCAAAATACCCTAACCCAATCTGACCTAACCTAACACAACCGAGCGTAACGCAGCTCGAAGCAACGTGCCGCGACCAATGCTCCTGGCTTCTTGTGACTTATTGTGTATAGTATGAAAGTCAAAGCTATCCTAACCAAACATAACCTAACCTAATCAGTCCGTAACGTAACCTAACTCAAGCAAACGTTCCACGACCACCACTGCTAGCCTCCCCAAAGTCGAGCGGTGTGCAGTAGGGCAATGTAGAGCACAGAAATGCACCGAATAGCAGTGTATAGGACAAAAGTCAAAGATACGATATCCTAATACATACAATCTGACAATAGCCAAACGTAAGATGTCTAAACCAATGTATCGCAACCACTATTGCCGGCCTCCTCAAGGTCAATCAGAACTTATTAGAGGACAGTAGATCTCAGGATTCAATGGAATCGCAGTCTATAGTACAAAAGTCGTAGCTACCCGAACCTAACACATGTCAAAGTAGCCCAACCAATCGTAGCCTAACTCAAACTAATGTTCCGCGACCGCTGCTGCGCTCCTCCCCAGAGTAGAACAGAATATAGTAGAGCAATGTAGAACGCAGAAAGCGACCGAATAGCAGAGTAAAGCACAAAAGTCAAAGCAACCCAAACCGAAACCAAGTTAACGTAACCTGGCCAAACGTAGCATAACTCAACGTAACGAGTGACGACCTCCACTTACGGCCACCCATGAGCCAAGCAGAACATAGTAGAGCACAGTAAGTCACAGTAATCCATCGAATAGCAGTGTATCTCGCGACAGTCGCAGCCACCCTAACCAAACTTCACCTAACCTAGCTTATCCAAGCGTAACCTAACGCAACACAACGCGCCGCGACCACTATTACTCGCCCCTCCGGAGCCGAGCACAGTATAGTAGAGCAACATAGAGCTCAGAAATCCTCCGTATAGCAGTGTACAGGACAAACGTCATAGAAATCCTAACCAAGCCTTCCCGATATAAGCACACGGACCCAAACATAACTCAACCTAACGTGCCGAGACTACTGTTGCTCTCCTCCACACAGACAAGAAGAATGTACTAGAGGAGAGTAGAGTGCAGAAATACGCCGCACTGCAGTGAATAGCACAAAAGTCGATGGTACCCTAGCCTAACCTGACCCAACATAACCTAACCAAGCGTAGCATAGCTCAAATCATGGTGCCGCGACGACGGCTCACGAGCCTCTCCAGAGCCAAGCAGTATGTTGTAGAGCAAAGTAGGTCTCAGGAATACACCGAACAACAGTGTGTAGCTCGAAAGTCAAAGCAATCCGAAGCAAACTTCACCTTACCAAACCTAACCAAGCGTAACATAGCTCAAACTGGAGTGCCACGATCAATATTGCTTGCGCTCCCGGAGTCGAACAGAGTGTAGCGGAATCATGCAGGGCGCAGTAGCTCACCAAATAGCAGTGTATAGCGCAAAAATCAGCGAAAACCTAACTGAACCTTCATAACCTAGCCTAACGGAACGTAACGTATCAGAACCTAACGTGCCGAGAACACTATTACTGGCCACCACAGAGCGAAGCAGAGCATATTAGAGAACATTAGAGCGCAGAAATCCGATGGAAAGCATTGCAGAGCACAAAAGTAGAAGTAGATTTTCCTAACCTACACACAAGTGACAACAAAACGTAGCCCAGCTCAACCAATCATGGCGAGACCACTATTTCTGGCCTCCACAGAGACAAGCAGAATGTACTAGAGCAGAGTAGTGCGCAGAAACGCACCACACTGCAGTGAATGGCACAAAATTCTTATATACCCTAACCTAACCTGACTTAACCCGACACAACAAAACGTAACATATCTCAACGCAACGCGCCGCGAACACTGCTCCTGGCATCCCCAGAGCGAAACAGATGGTAGTAGAGCACACAGAGCGCAGAAATCCACAGCATTTCAGTGTATAGCACATAAGGCAGACGTACCGTGAACTAACATTGCCTAGCCTGACCTGCCCAAACGTAGTGTAACTCAACATAACGTGACGAGACCAATATCGCTGCCAAACAGAGGCTATTAGAGCACATTGTGGCGCAGAGATCCGTGGAATAGCATTGTACAGCACAAAAGCCAATTTAGCCTATCCAAACATAGCCAAACGTAACGTATCCAAACGTGGCGTGACTCAACCTAATATGACGAGGCCAATATAGCTAGCCTCCCAGAGCCAAACAAAGCTTATTAGAGAATATTAAAGCGCAGAAAACCACCGAATAGCAGTGCACAGCGCAAAAGTTAAAGCCATCCTAATCAAGCTTTCCCAACATAACGTAACGAAACGAAACATAACTCAAACTAGCGTGCAGACACCACCATTACTAGCCACGCAAGAGCCAAGCAGGACATATCAGAGCACAGTGGACGTAAAGAATACACCGATTAGCAGTGTATAGCGCAAAAGACAAAGTAACCTATCCTAACATAGCCAGAATGGACATAACCAAACGCAACCTGACCCAACCCAACATGACGAGGACACCATTGCTTGCCTCCACAGACGCAAGCAGAATGAACTAGGGAGCAGTAGAGCCCAGAAATCCACCGCACTGTAATGAATAGCACAAAAGCCGTGTATAACCTAGCATAACCTGGCGTAACTTAACCTAGTGAAACGTAGCATAGCTCGATGGGACGTGCCGCCACATCTGCTCCTAGCCTAACCAGAGCCACGCAGTATGAAGTATAGCTTAGTAGATCACAGAAATACACCGAGCATGAGTGTGTAGCGCGAAAGTAGAAGCTCTACTAACCAATCGTGGCCTAACATTTTCTTCCCCTTTCACGTGGGGGAAATCTTTCAAGGATACCCGACCCTCTAGGGGAGGGGCGGGTTTATGCGGGATTTTTACCCACTAAAGCACACACGATGGCCAGCCCTTCGCATCTCGTGGCGCCCAGGACTTCGCGGCGACGCAATGGCCAGGACGCCCCCGCGACGCAACCGTAGCTATCTCCCGGCGAGATGGAAACTCGCTTCCGAGACATCCATGACCATGCGCGCGAGACTGGTCGTTTACAGGCACACATACCACGCATACCACCGCACCGCAGCACTCGCACACTTTCCGAACGTCGCGCGAATATTGCGCCGAGCCGAGCGCCCAGACCACCGCCTATCGAACAAACGGGCCCCCACACGCCTGCCCGTGATCACCATGTCCTAGTTTACAACGGGAGAGAGAGACGGTCTCCCCAGGCGTAGGCACAGGGTCGCTCGCAAAGGCGGAGGTCTAACGCGTTATCATATCTGGCTGAGCGCGCGGCGCCCTGCGGGAAACGTAGCCTAACCTAACCAAACCGATCGTAACATAACTCAAACCTGCGTGCCGCGGCCACTACTGTTCGCATCCCTAGAGTCGAGCAGAGTATATGCAGCAATGTAGAGCGCAGAAATCCCACAAATAGCAGTGCATAGGACAACAGGCAGAGAGGCCCTAACCGATTCTCCTAAACCTAACCTAACGAAACGAACCTAACTAAACCTAACGTGCCGAGAACGCTATTACTGGCCACCCCGGAGCAGAGCAGATTGTAGTAGAGCACAGTGGATCACAGAAATCCACCGAATAGCAGTGCAAAGCACAAAAGTCTATGTAGCATATCCTAACCAAGCAAAACGTGTCATGCATAGACGTAACATAACTAAACCTAACTTGCCGAGACCACCATTGCTCGCCTCCGCACAGACGAGATGAATGTACCGTAGCACAGTACAGCGCTAAAATGCACCGCGTTGGAGTGAATAGTACAAAAGCCGTGGTTACCCCAGCATGACCTGACCAAATCTGATCTAACCAAGCGTAGCATGTCTCAACATAACGTATAGCGAACACTGCTCCTGGCCTCCACGTAGCAAACCTGAATGTAATAGAGTACAGTAGAACACGGGTACACACCGAACAACAGTGTACAGCACGAAAGTCAAAGCTACCCTAACAATACTTAACAATATTAGTGCACGCTAGAGCGCAGATATCCGCAGAAAAGCAGTGGATAGCACGAAAGTCGAAGTAGCCTATTCTAACCTAGCCAAACGTAACATATACAAACGTAACCTAACAAAATCTAACACGTCCAGTCCACTATTGGACTGGACAGCACAATAGTGTGAAGGAATCTACCGCATTGTGTGAAGAGAGTAAAAGCCGCAGATTTCGTAACCCAAGCTGTACCATCCCAACCTTCCAAAACGTAGCGAAGCTCAGTTGATCACAGAAATGCACCGAATAACAGTCTATAGCAAGAAAGTCAAAGCCATCCCAACCGGACTTAGCCCAACCTATCCTAACTAAACATAATCTAACTCAATGCAACCTGCCACGGCCACTATTGCTCGCCTCCCCAGAGCCAAGCAGAGAATATTAGAGCATATTAGAGTGCAGGAACCCACCGAATAGCAGCGAATAGCACAGAAGGCAAAGTAGCCTATACTATCCAAGCCAAACGTAACATATCCAAACGAAGCTTAGCTCGATCTGCCACGAACAGACCACTACTTCTGACATCCGCAGAGGAAGCAGAATGTGCTAGGGTACAGTAGAGCACAGAAATCCACCGCATTGCAGTGAATAGCAAAAAGGCCGTGGATATCCTGACATAACCTGACATAGCCTTACCAACCCAAACGTAGCGAAACCCAACAAAGCGTGGCGCGACCACTGCTGCCGGACACCACACAGCCAAGCAGAATACAGTAGAGCACAGTAGGCCACAGGAACCCGCCGCATAATAGTGTATAGCGCGGAAGTCCAAGCCACACTAATCAAACATAACCTAACATAACTTAATGAAACGTAGCCTAACACAAACTAACATGACGAAGCCAACCTTGCTGGGCTCCCCAGAGCCAAGCAGAATGCAGTAGAGCACTGTAGATCAAAGAAACCCGAGGACTAGCTGTGCAAGGCGCAAAAGACGAAGCAGCCTACCCTAACCTAGCCAAACGTACGTATCCAAACGTAACCTAACTCAACCTAACAAGACGAGACAGCTATTGCTGACCTTCACAGAGGCAGGTATAGTGAACTAGAGTATAGTAGTTCGCAGAAATCCTCCGCATTGCAGTTATTAGCGCAAAGGCCGAAGATATCCTAACATAACCTCACCTAACGTAACCTAACCGAAAGTAGTGTAGATGAACAGAGCGTGCAGCGACCACTACTGCTGGACTCCACAGACACAAGCAGGATACTGTACAGCTCAGTAGATCACAAGTAACCGCCGGATAATAGTGTAGAGCCCGAAAGTCGAAGCCATCCTCTCCAAACATGACCTAACCAAACATAATCAAACGTAGCCTAAATCACCATAACGTGCCTCGACTTTTGCTGGCCTCCTCAGAGACGAGCAGAATGTGCCAGAGCACAGTAGTGTGCAAGAATCCCACCTCATTGCAGTGCATAGCACGAAATTCTTATTTACCTGGCCGAGCTTAACAGTACCTAGCCAAACAATCGTAAACTGGCTGAACTTAACGTGCGGAGACTAGTTTTGCTAACCTCCACAGACCCAAGCTGAAAGTACGTGAGCACAGTTGCTGTCCTCCCCAGAGTCGAGCAGAGAATAGTAGACCAACGAAGAGCGCAGGAGCCAACCGAATAGCAGTGAATAGCGCAAAAGTCAAAGCTATATTGGACTAACGTAATGGAACATGGCATAGCCAAGCGTAACGTAACACAAACCAACGTTCCCAGACAACAATTACTGACCTGCCAAGAGCAGAGCAGAAGATATTAGGGCGAAGTAGAGCTCAGAAGTCCACCGAATATCAGTGTATAGCACAAAAGGTGGAGATATTCTTTCCTAACTTTACCAATCGTAACATAACCGAACGTAACCTAACACAATGTAACGTGCCGACATCGCTACTGCTGTCTCCCAAAGCCAAGCAGATCATATTATTTCGCGGCAGAGCGCAGAAAACCACCCAATAACAGTGCATAGACGAAAGTCGAAGCTATCTCATCTTAACCTGACAGAAACTTACCTAACCAAACGTAACATAACTTAACCTAACGAGACACGACCACAATTCCTCGCGTCCCCTGAGTCAAGCAGAGTGTGATACCGCACAAAAGGCCGCAGAAGTCCATAGAATTGCAGTGTGTACCACAATGGTCGTAGCTACTCCTGCCTAACCCAGCGTAACCTAACCCAAAATATCTTAATCTAACTCAACCTAACGTGCCGCGAACAACATTGCTGGCCTCCCCAGGTACATGCAGAGCATGTTAGCGGAGAGTAGGGCGCAGAAATTCATAGAATCCCTGCGTATAACAGAAAATTCGAAACTACCCAAACCTAACTATAGCTAACATATCCCAACCAAACGTAGCCTACCTCGACCGAACATGTCGCGGTCACTGTATCTGGCGTCCCCATTGCAAAGCAGAGCGTATTAGAGCGCAGTTGAGCGGATAAATCCGCCGAAAAGCAGTATGCAGCGCAAAAGTCAAAGGTACCCTGTCCCAACCTAGCCAACCGTGACACTACCAATCGCAACCAAGCTCATCTTAACGTGCTGGCACCACTATTACTGGCCTCCGCAGAGCTACAATATTAGGGGAGAGTAGGGCGCTGAAATTCACAGAAAGTCTGTTGTACCGCAGAAAAGTCGAAGATATCAAAATCTAACCAAAACGAGGCAACCTAACCTAACGTTGCCAAGCACAACGTATCGTGCCGTGTTCACTATTGCTGGCCACCCCAGAGTCTAGCAGATTAGCGCAGGGCGCAGTGGGAGGCAGGTATCCGCCGAACATTTGTTTATAGCACGAAG
The DNA here is from genome assembly GCF_001483705.2 of Eufriesea mexicana. Taxonomy (NCBI): domain Eukaryota; kingdom Metazoa; phylum Arthropoda; class Insecta; order Hymenoptera; family Apidae; genus Eufriesea; species Eufriesea mexicana. Next base: position 23,407 of record NW_016912552.1, read on the forward strand.
GTCAAAGCAACCCCAGATGCAGAGCGCAGTGGGAGGCAGGTATCCGCCGAACATTTGTTTATAGCACGAAGGTCAAAGCAACCCCAGCCAAACATAGTCTAATCTAAACTAACCAAACGTAATACAACAAAACATATAGTGCCACGACTGCCATTGCTCGCCTCACCATTGTCGAATAGAGTACAGTAGAACAACGAAGATCACAGAAATCCACCGAATAGCAGTGTGCAGCGCAATAGTCAAGGTTAACCTATCCTAACTTAATCAGACGTAACATAAGCAAACGTAACCAAACTCAACGTGACGGGCTGCGGCAGCAATTTCTGGCCTCCCCAGAGCAAGGTAGAGAATACTAGGTCACAGTAGGACGCTGAACTCGACCGGACAGCAGTGTATAGCACAAGAGTCAAAGATACCCCAACCTAACCTTACCAAACCTAGCCTAACCGAACCGAACATAGCTTAACCCAACCCGCCGCGATCACTTTTCCTGCGCGTCCCCAGACACAAGAAGAGTGTGATAGCGCGCAGTAGAGGTCAGAAGTCCATAGAACATCAATGTGTAACACAACAGTCAAAGTTATCATATCCCAACGCAACGTAACCTATCATAACAGTACGTATCCTAACCCCACCTAACTTGCCGGGAACATTATTGCTGACCTCCCGGGGGCCGAGCAGAGTATGGAAGAGCAATGTAGAACGCAGGAACGCTCGGAGGAGCAGTTTACAGCAAAAAAGTCAAAGATACCCTATCATACCCTAGCCAAACGTAGCATAACCGAACGCAACATAGCTCAGTCTAACGTCCCGAGAGCACTACTGCAGTACTCCCCATAGCCAAGGAGAATATACTAGAGAACAATAGATCGTAGAAATCCACCGAATAGTAGCGTAGAACACGAACGTCAAAGCTGTCCTAGCAAAACTTAACCTACCCTAACAAAACCAAACGTAACCTAACGGAACCGAACATGCCGCCGTCACTATTGCAGGGCCCCCAGAGCGGAGAAGAACATATTAGAGCACAGTAGAGCGCAGAAATCATCCATATAGCTGTGTACAGCGCAGAAGTCAAAGTTAACCTATCATAACCCGACCAAGCGTAACGCAACCAAACGTAACGTGACATATCCTGACGTGCCGAGACAACTATTCCTGGACTACCCAAAGTTCAGCAGAGCAATGGATAGCGCAGAAATCCACGGAACATCCGTTCATAGCGCAAAAGTCCCAGTAAACCTATCCGAACATAGCCAAACGTAACTCAACCGAACGTTACCTAACTGAAACTAACGACCCTACACAACAATTGCTAACCTCCCCAGAGCCAAACTGAATATACTAGAGCACAGTAGAGGGCAGAAATCCTTCGCGCTGAAGTGTAAAGCATAAAAGTAGAAGATATCCTACCATAACCTGGCCTAGAAAAACCTTACCAAACGTAACCAAGCCCAACCTAACGTGCCTAGCCAACTATTGGTGAAAACCTCATCGCCAAGCAGGGCACATTAGAGAACAGAAGAGGGCAGAGGTCCATAGAATCGCAGTTCACTGCACAATAGTCGAAGATACCCTCACCTAACGTAGCCAAACGTAACACTGTCAAGCGTAGCCTAACAAGACCTATCGCGCCAAGCACACGAATTTTGGCATCCCAGAGTTCACCAGAGTACAGTAGAGTAGAGTAGAACGCAGAAAGCCAACAAATAGCAATTTACAGCTGAATGTTCGAAGGCATCCGAACTTAACAAGACCTAACGTAACAGAACCAAACGTAGAATGACTGAAAATAACCGGCCGAGACCAGTATTGCTGGCTTTCCTAAAGACAAGCGGAATACTGTGGAGCACATTACAGCACGCAGGTTAATAGAACATCAGCGTTGAGCACGTAAGTCATTGCCATCCTCACATAACCCAACCCAAAGCAACCTGACCAAACGTAACACAACGCAGCCGATCGTGCCGCGACCAAAACTGCTCCCCCACACCTCCCAGCGTGCCAAGCTGAGCATAATAGGGGAGAGTAGATAGCTGGCATCAATGGAATCGGAGTGTAAAGCAGAAAAGTCGTAGATATCCAAATCTAACCAAAGCTAACGTAACCTAACCAAACGTAACCTATCCCATCCCGACGTGCCGAGACCAAAATTTCTGGCTCACGCTGAGCCAAGCGGAACATATTGGAGAAGAGTAGAGAGCAGAAGCCCATAGGATCACAGTGTATTGCGGAAAATTCGAAAATACCCAAACCTAACTATTGCTAACATATCCCAACCAAACGTAGCCTACCTCGACCTAACTTAGCGAGACCACTATTACTGGCGTGTACAGAACCAAGCAGGACGTATCAGTGCACCGTAGAGCGCAGAGACCTCCCGTACAGCAGTGTATACCACAAAAGTCAAAGCGACTCTATCCAAAGCTAACCAAACGTGACGTAACCAAACGCAACGTAACTACTCCTAACGTGCCGACACCAATACTGCTGCCCTCCTCAGAGATAAGCAGTACATATTGGAGGAGAGTAGAGCGCAGATATCCAAGGAATCGCAGTGCATAGCACTATAGTCGAAGCTACCCTATCCTAACATAACCAAACGTAATATGACCGAACGCTGCTTGACTCAACCGCACACACCGAGGCAACCATTACTTGCCTCCGCAGAGCAACGCAGAATATACTAGAACACAGTACACCGCTGTAATCCACCGCACTGCAGTGAGTTGCACAATAGTCAAATGTACCGTAACCTAACCTGTCCTAAACTAAACCAACCGAACGTAGCCTAGCTACACATAACGTGCCGAGGATAACATTGCTGGCCTCCACAGAGCCAGGCAGAGCATGCTAGAGCAATGTAGGGCGAAGGAATATACCGAACAGCGGTGTATAGCTTAAAAGTCAAAGCTATACCATCCTAACCCAATCAAACGTAACATAACCAAGCGCAATCTATCCCAAGCAGAGGTGACGAGACCTCTATTGCTGCCCTTCCCAGAGCCATGCAGAACATACTAGAGCATAGGACAGCGCAGAAGTCCACCGGTTGGCAGTGTACAGCACAAAAGACAAAGTTAGTCTATCCCAGCCTAACAAAACGTAACCTAACCAAGCGTAATATACCTCAACCTGTCGTGCCGAGCACACTATTACCGGCCACGCAAGCGCCAGGCAGAGCGTATTAGGTTACAATACAGAGCAGAAATCCACTGAATAGCAGTTTATGCCACAAAAGCCAAAGGCATTCTATCCTAATCTAACCAAACGTAACATAAGCTGACGTAACGTATCTAAATCTGACGCGCCACGAAAGCTATTGCTGGCCTCACGAGAGCTAAGCAGAGCATAGCGGAGCAATGATGAGCGCAGAAATCGTCCGAACAGCTGTGTACAGCACAAAAGTATGACATATCGCAAACTAACAATACCGAACCTGACGTAACCTAGCGCAACATGTCCCAGCCTAGAGCGCCTGCCCCACAATTTCTGGTCTCCCAACTGCCAAGCAGGGCGTAATGGAGGAGAGTAGAGCTCATAGGTCCAACGGATAGCAGTGTATAGCACGGAAGTCAAAGATATCCTATCCTAACCAAACCAAACGTGACATCGCCGAACGCAGCCTATCACAACCTAACGTGCCGAGACCACCATTGCTAGGCTCTCCAGAGCCGAGCAGAACATACTAGAGCACAGTTGAGCGCAGTAATCGACTGCATTGCAGTGTATAGCACAAAAGTCGGAGCTATCCTCTCCTCACCTAACCAACCGTGACATGGTCAAACGCAGCGTAACTCAACCTAACGTGCAGCGAACACCATTGCTGTCCTCCCCTCAGAAATGCAGATCGCATTAGAGGAGGGTGGAGCCCAGAAATGCATAGAATCGCAGTGTATATCACGGAGTCAAAGTTATACACACCTAATCAAATCCATCAAAGCCCATCCAAACGTAGTCCAACTCAACCTATCGTTCCGAGACCACTATTACTGTCCTCCCCAGAATCGAGCTGGGTATAGAAGGGCAACGTATAGGGCAGAGGTCCTCTGAATAGCAGTGTATAGCGCAAAAGCCAATGCTGCCCTACACAAACGTAACCAAACATAACCCTTCCAAACGCGGCATGACTCAGCCTAACATGATGCGGCGACAATTCCTGGCGTCCTCAGTGCCACCAGAGAGCAATAGAGCACAGCGGATCGCAGAGATCAATAGGATAGCAGTTTCCAACATAAAAGTCAAAGCTATGCTAAGCTATGCCAACGAAGCCTATCCTAGCCAATCGTCATGTGTCTCAACCTACCGTGCCGCCGACACTATTGCCGGCCTTCCCAGGGCCCAGCAACACTAATCAGAGGAGAGGAGGTCGCAAAAACCCATAGAAACGCAGCGTATGGATGAAGCTTCAATGCTATACAGACCCATCTTATCCAAAAGTAACCTAATACACCCTAGATTGCCGAGACCCCTATTGCTACACTTCAGGAGCCAAGCAAAACATATTAGAGGGGAGTAGAGAGCAGAAATCCAAAGAATCGTTGTGCACAGAGCAATGGTCAAAGCTACGCTATCCTAATCAAACCGAACGTAACATAACCGAACGCAGCCTATCACAACCTAACGTGCCGAGACCACCATTGCTTGACTCCCCAGAGCCGAGCAGAACATGCTAGAGCACAGTGGAGAGCAGTTATCTACTGCATTGCGGTGTATAGCACAAAAGTAGGAGCTACCCTCTCCTAACATAACCAACCGTGACATGGCCAAATGTAGCCTAACCTAACATAATATGCCGCGACCACCACTGCTGGCCTCCTCGCAGAAAGGCTGGTTGTATTAGAGGAGGGTAGCGCACAGGAATCCATAGAATCGCAGTGTATAGCTCGAAATCAAGGCTTTCCATTCCTAACCAAAGCTATCATAACATATCCAAACGTAGAATATCCCAGCCTGATGTGCCGAAACCATCATTGCTGTCGTTCCCAGAGCCAAGAAGAGTACGCTAGAGCACAGTGGAGCGCCGAACGCCAACGAATGGCCTTGTATCGCGCAAAACCCAAAACCATCGTGACCAAACTTAACCTAACCTAACCTAACCAAACGTAACGTTACAAAACCTACCGCGCCGCGATAACTTTTCCTGACCTCCCAGAGCCCAGCAGAATATACCAGAGGATAGTAGAGCGCAGAAATCCGCAGCACTGCACGGTAAACCACAAAAGTCAAAGTCATGCTAAACCAACATGACCTAACCTAATCTAATCAAGTGTAGTCTAACTAATCCTATCGTGCCGAGACCAAAATCGCCGGCACCCCGGTGCCAAGCAGAACAGACTGGAGCGCAGTAGAGCGCAGAAATCCACCGGATAGCAGCGTATAGCTCTCAAGTCAGAGCTATCCTGGCCAAACATAACAAAACGCAACATGACTGAATCTAACGCGCCACGAACAGTACTGCTGGTCTCCACAGGGCCAAGCAGAACATATTATGGGAGAGTAGCGCGCAGAAACCCGTCGAATCGCAGTTTATATAAGAGGAGTTGAAGCTGCCACACTTAACAAAAGCTAACATAGCATAACCAAACCTAGCCTAACTCAACCGAAGTAGCCTAGGGTACAATTGCTGGCATTCCCAGAGGCTAGCATAGCATATTAGAGCAATTTAGAGAGCAGAAATCCACGGCAGAGCAGTGTACAGCACAGAAGTCAAAGCTATCGTGTCCCAACCTAGCCTAACGTAACATATCCGAATATAAGCGAAGACATTCAAACGTGCCGAGATCCCTGTCGCTGGCCCCCGAGGGCCAAGCAGATGAAGCCAGATCACAGTAGATCGCAGAAATCCATCGAAAATCAGTGTATAGCTAAAAAGTCAAAGTTACCCTGTCATGACCTAGCCAAACGTAACGTAACCAAACGTGACATAACAGAGCCGAACGAGCCGAGATACGGATAGCAGTGTATAGCACGGAAGTCAAAGATATCCTATCCTAACCAAACCAAACGTGACATCGCCGAACGCAGCCTATCACAACCTAACGTGCCGAGACCACCATTGCTAGGCTCTCCAGAGCCGAGCAGAACATACTAGAGCACAGTTGAGCGCAGTAATCGACTGCATTGCAGTGTATAGCACAAAAGTCGGAGCTATCCTCTCCTCACCTAACCAACCGTGACATGGTCAAACGCAGCGTAACTCAACCTAACGTGCAGCGAACACCATTGCTGTCCTCCCCTCAGAAATGCAGATCGCATTAGAGGAGGGTGGAGCCCAGAAATGCATAGAATCGCAGTGTATATCACGGAGTCAAAGTTATACACACCTAATCAAATCCATCAAAGCCCATCCAAACGTAGTCCAACTCAACCTATCGTTCCGAGACCACTATTACTGTCCTCCCCAGAATCGAGCTGGGTATAGAAGGGCAACGTATAGGGCAGAGGTCCTCTGAATAGCAGTGTATAGCGCAAAAGCCAATGCTGCCCTACACAAACGTAACCAAACATAACCCTTCCAAACGCGGCATGACTCAGCCTAACATGATGCGGCGACAATTCCTGGCGTCCTCAGTGCCACCAGAGAGCAATAGAGCACAGCGGATCGCAGAGATCAATAGGATAGCAGTTTCCAACATAAAAGTCAAAGCTATGCTAAACTATGCCAACGTAGCCTATCCTAGCCAATCGTCATGTGTCTCAACCTACCGTGCCGCCGACACTATTGCCGGCCTTCCCAGGGCCCAGCAACACTAATCAGAGGAGAGGAGGTCGCAAAAACCCATAGAAACGCAGCGTATGGATGAAGCTTCAATGCTATACAGACCCATCTTATCCAAAAGTAACCTAATACACCCTAGATTGCCGAGACCCCTATTGCTACACTTCAGGAGCCAAGCAAAACATATTAGAGGGGAGTAGAGAGCAGAAATCCAAAGAATCGTTGTGCACAGAGCAATGGTCAAAGCTACGCTATCCTAATCAAACCGAACGTAACATAACCGAACGCAGCCTATCACAACCTAACGTGCCGAGACCACCATTGCTTGACTCCCCAGAGCCGAGCAGAACATGCTAGAGCACAGTGGAGAGCAGTTATCTACTGCATTGCGGTGTATAGCACAAAAGTAGGAGCTACCCTCTCCTAACATAACCAACCGTGACATGGCCAAATGTAGCCTAACCTAACATAATATGCCGCGACCACCACTGCTGGCCTCCTCGCAGAAAGGCTGGTTGTATTAGAGGAGGGTAGCGCACAGGAATCCATAGAATCGCAGTGTATAGCTCGAAATCAAGGCTTTCCATTCCTAACCAAAGCTATCATAACATATCCAAACGTAGAATATCCCAGCCTGATGTGCCGAAACCATCATTGCTGTCGTTCCCAGAGCCAAGAAGAGTACGCTAGAGCACAGTGGAGCGCCGAACGCCAACGAATGGCCTTGTATCGCGCAAAACCCAAAACCATCGTGACCAAACTTAACCTAACCTAACCTAACCAAACGTAACGTTACAAAACCTACCGCGCCGCGATAACTTTTCCTGACCTCCCAGAGCCCAGCAGAATATACCAGAGGATAGTAGAGCGCAGAAATCCGCAGCACTGCACGGTAAACCACAAAAGTCAAAGTCATGCTAAACCAACATGACCTAACCTAATCTAATCAAGTGTAGTCTAACTAATCCTATCGTGCCGAGACCAAAATCGCCGGCACCCCGGTGCCAAGCAGAACAGACTGGAGCGCAGTAGAGCGCAGAAATCCACCGGATAGCAGCGTATAGCTCTCAAGTCAGAGCTATCCTGGCCAAACATAACAAAACGCAACATGACTGAATCTAACGCGCCACGAACAGTACTGCTGGTCTCCACAGGGCCAAGCAGAACATATTATGGGAGAGTAGCGCGCAGAAACCCGTCGAATCGCAGTTTATATAAGAGGAGTTGAAGCTGCCACACTTAACAAAAGCTAACATAGCATAACCAAACCTAGCCTAACTCAACCGAAGTAGCCTAGGGTACAATTGCTGGCATTCCCAGAGGCTAGCATAGCATATTAGAGCAATTTAGAGAGCAGAAATCCACGGCAGAGCAGTGTACAGCACAGAAGTCAAAGCTATCGTGTCCCAACCTAGCCTAACGTAACATATCCGAATATAAGCGAAGACATTCAAACGTGCCGAGATCCCTGTCGCTGGCCCCCGAGGGCCAAGCAGATGAAGCCAGATCACAGTAGATCGCAGAAATCCATCGAAAATCAGTGTATAGCTAAAAAGTCAAAGTTACCCTGTCATGACCTAGCCAAACGTAACGTAACCAAACGTGACATAACAGAGCCGAACGAGCCGAGATCACTATCTCTGGACTAGCCAGAGCAAAGCAGAATGTACTAGAGCGCAGTAGAGTGCAGAAAGCCAACAAATAGCAGTATATAATACAAAAGTCGAGGATATCCTGAGGCAACCTGTCCTAGCCTACCTTAACCAAACGTGGACTAACAAGAACTAACGAGCCGAGGCCACAATTTCTGGCAGTCCCTGACCCAAGTAGAGAGCATCAGAGTACAGTAGAGCGCAGAAATGCACCGGACGGCAGTGCTAGAGCAAATGTCAAGGCCATATTAACCAAACCTAACCTAACCTAACTTAACTTAACCAAGCCAAACGTAACATGACGAAACACATGATTCAACGATAACTATTGCTGCAGTCGTAAGTGCCATTCAGAGCATATTATAGCAATGTAGGTCGCCGAAATCCGCCGCTTTGCAGTGTATATCACAAAAGTAAAAGGTAACCTAGCCAAACATAACCTAACCCAGTCTAGGCTATACTAAATCGACATATCCTAACGTGCCGCGGCCGCTATAGCTTGAATAGCCAGGGACAAGCAGTATATGATAGAGCACAATAAAGCGCAGTAGTCCATAGAATAGCAGAGTTGAGCTCAAAAGTCAAAGCAATCCTAACAAAGCATATCCTAACCTAACCTAACCGAACGCAATTTGAATAAAATAAGCGTGCAGCGACCATAATTGCTGGTCTTCGCAGTGCCCAGCATAGCATATTAGAGCACTGTAGAGCGCAGGAATCCACCTAATGGCTGTTTGCAGCACAAAAGCCAATACTACCCTAACCTAACCCAAGCAAACGTAACATAATTCAATCTATCCCGCCGGGACCACCATTGCTGGCCTCCCCATATCCAAGCAGAGCATACTAGAGCACAGTAGAGCGCAGAAATCCATCGAACAGCAGTGTACACAACAGTCGTCAAATCTACCCTCTACATACCTACCCAAACGAAATATAACCAAACGTAACGTAACATAACCTAACGTGCTGAGACCACAATTGCTGGCATTCACAGAGCCAGGCCGAATACATTAGAGTGGAGCAAAGCGCAGAAATCCATAGAATCGCTGAGTATAACAGAAAGTCAAAGGAATACTTATCAAAGCAAACCTAACCTAATCTAACCCAGCATAACATAGCACAACCTACCGTGCCACGACCGCTATTGGTGGCGTCCCCAGCGCCTGGCAGAACACATTAGAGGAAAGTACAGCACACAATTCCATATGGTCGCACTGTATAGCAGAAAAGCCAAAGCTATCATAACGTAACGCATACCAACGCAATCTAACCGAACGTAGACTAACTCAACCGAAGATGCTGAGGCCACTATTGCTGGTACCCACGCACTCAAGCAGAATATACCAGAGCACAGTAGAGCTCAGAAATCCGCCGCAATGCAGCGTAAAACACAAAAGTCATAAATGTCCTAACGCCACCTGACCGAACCTAATCTAACCGAACGTAGCCAAACTTATCCTAACGTGCCGCGACAACTATCGCTGGCCTCCAACAGCCAAGCAGAACACACTAGAACACAGTAGAGCGCACAAATCCACCGGATAGCAGTGTATAGCACAAAAGTCACTGCTTCCATGGCCAAACCTATCCAACCTTACCAAACCGAACGTAACATACCACAACCTAACGTGACGCCGCCGCTATTCCTGCCGTCCCCAGAGACGAGAAGGGATTGAAAGAGCAGAGTAGATCGCAGAAGTCCAAATACTAGCAGCCTGCAGCAGGAAAGTCATAGCCATCCTAACCTAACCCAGCGTAGCATAACCTAGCCGGAAGCAATCTATCGCAATCTAACGTGCCGCGGCATATATTGGTGGCCTCTACTTAGACCAGCAGAGCATATCAGAGGAGAGTAGTGCGAAGAAATCCATAGATTCGCAGTTTACATCAGAAAAGGAGAAGCTACCAAACTTGACGGAAGTTAACGTAACCTAACGTAGCCTATCCCAAGCTATCGTAGCCTATCCCAACCTAACATGCCCAGACCAATATTTCTGGCCTCCTAAGAGCCCAGCAGAGCGTACTAGAGCAGTGTAGGTCACAGAAATCCGCCGCATTGCATTGTACATCGCAAAAGTCAAAGTTAGCCTGGTCAAACATAAACTAATCAAGCATAGTTTAACCTAATGTAACTTATCCTAAAGTTCTGCGGCCACTATTGCTTGCGTCCGCACGGAAAAGCAGAATATGATAGGGAACAGTAGATCGCAGAAATCCGTAGAACCGCAGGGTACAGCAGAATACTCAAAGCTACCAGAGACTAAGACAAGCTAACGTAACTAAACCGAACGTAACCTAAGACAACCCAACGTTCCGCCGTCAACATTGCTAGACACCACAGGGCCAAGCAGAATATAGTAGGGCACAGTGGAGCGCAGAAATCAACCGAACAACGGTGTCCACCTCAAAGTCAGGGATATCCAAACCAAACCCAAACAGATACAGCGTAAATGGACGTAGACTAAATAAACCTAACGTGTCGAGAACACTACTACTAGCCTTCCCAGGGCCGAACAGCTAATATTAGAGCAACGTAGAGCGTCGAAGTCCACCGAGTAGCATTCTAAAGCACAAAAGTCGAAGCAATCCTACCCTAACCAAACCAAACTTAACCTAAGTAACCCTAACGTGCCGAGACCACCATAGCTGCCCTCGCAGAGACAAGCAGAAGATAGTAATGCATAGTGGAATGTAGGAATCCACCGAACAGCAGTACATACCAAGTCAAAACGATCCAAAACTGTCCAAGGCAAACCTGACATAACCAAACGTAGCGTAACTCAAGAAAACAAGCCAAGACCACCATTGCTGGCATCCGCAGGTCCTGCCGGAACATATTAGAGCACAGTAGAATGCAGAGAGCTACCAAATGGCAGTGTATAGTACAAAAGCCGAAGCTACCCCAACCTAACTCAAGGAAACCTACCCTTATCAGACGTAACATAACTCAACCTAACGTGCCGAGACCACTATTGATGTCCTTCCCAGGGCCAAGTAGAGCATTCTCGAGAAAGGTACAGCGCAGAAATTCACCGAATAGCAGCGCATAGCTCAAAAGTCAATGCTAACCAAACCTAACCTAGCCAAACGTAGCATAAAAAACCGTAACATAACTAAACCTAACGTGCCGCGGCCAATATTGCTGACCTCCACAGGACCAAACGGAACACACTAGAGCACAGTAGAGAGCAGATATCCACCGGATACCAGTGTATAGCACAAAGGTCAAAGCTGTCCTAACCAAGCGTAGCCAAACGTAACATGACTCTCCCAAACACGCCGCGACAACTATTGCTGTCCTCCACAGAGCCAAGCACCGCTTAATAGAGGAGGATATTGCGCAGAAATCCACAGAATCGCAGTTTATTGCAGAAAAGTCGAAGAATCTCAAATTTTACATATGCCAACATAACCGTCCAAACGTAACCTATCTCAGCTTAACGTGCCGAAACCACTATTGCTGGCCTAGCCAGAGCCGAGCAGTATGCAATAGAGCGCAGCAGAACGCCTGAAGGCGCCAAATAGCAGCGTACTGCACAGAGGTCGAAGATATCCCAACATAACCTGACCTAACGTAACCAAACGAGACGTAGCCTAACGCAACATTATGTGCCGCGACCACAGTCGGTGCCATCCCCAGGACGAAGCAGAATATAATAGAGCACAGAAGAGCGCAGGAGTCCATGGAATAGCGCAGTTGTGCACAAGAGTCGCACATATCCTCGCCTAATCCAGCCTAACCTATCCTCGACAAATGTAATCTATTTCAACGAACGTGCCACGGCCGTTATTGCTGCCCTCCACAGTGCCAAGCGGAGCATAACAGAGTATAGTAGAACGCAGATAACCATAGAAGCGCAGAGTGTTGCAAAAAAGTCGCAGTTATCCTAACCCAACCAAAGCTAAGCTAACCAAACGAAACGCAGCGTATACCAACTTAACCATACGAGACCACTGTATCTGTCATCCCCAGAGGAAGGCAGAAAACACTAGAGCACAGTGGAGCGCAGAAGTCCACCGCATTGCAGTATACACAACAGGAGTCAAAGATATCCTAACCTGACCCAACCAAACGTAGCCTCACCCAACGTAACGTGCCAAGACCACTACTTATGGCCACGACAGAGACAGGCTGAAGACATTAGAGCAGACTTGATCGCAGAAATCCACCACATTGCAGTGTATGGCACAAAGGTCAAGACAGTCATCTCCTAACTTATTCAACCTTAATATAACCAAACGTAACGTAACTCAACCCAAGGTGCCGCGACTGCTGTTGCTAGCCGCCACACAGCGAAGCAGAGCATATTCGACGAGAGTAGAGCGCAGTAATGCACTGAGGCGCAGTGTGAGGCAGAAAATTCAAGGATACCCGTACCGCACCCAAACCAACGTATCCTAACCAAACGTACCCTGACTCAACGTAACGTGCAGCGACCGCTAATACTGGTCTTCGCAGAGCCCAGCAAGGCATACTAGAGCACGGTAGAGCGCAGATGTCCACAGACAGACAGCGTAAAGCTTAAAAGTCAAAGATACCCTCTCCTAACATAACGAAACGTAACGTAACCGGACGTAACTTAACCCAACCAAACCTGCCGCGACCACTATTTCTGGCCCTCCCAGAAACAAGCATAACTTATTGGAGCACAGTAGATTGCAGAAGTTCACCGAATAGCAGTTTATAGCACAAAGGTCTAAGCTATCCTCACCTAACTAAGCCAAACGTAACAGAACCAAACGTAATACAACTCAGCCGAACGTATCGAGACGGCCATCGATGGCCTCCCCAGAGCCAAGCAGAATATACTAGAGCACAGTTGAGCACACAAACCCAACGAAAAGCATCCCATATAGCGAAAGTCGAAGATATCCTGGCAAACCTATCCTAACATAGCATAGACTATGGAAACATTACTCACCCTAACGTGCACAGATCACCATTGCTGACACCCGCAGTACGCAGCAGAATATACCGTAGCCCAGTACATTGCAAAAATCAGCCGCAATGCAGTGCAAAGGACAAATATCAAATATATCCTAACCCAACCTGACCAAATCTAACCGATCCAAAAGCAGCTAATATCAAAACAGCGTACCGAGACCATTATTGCTGGCCTTCCCATGGCGAAGCAGATCGCATTAGAGCACAGTAGATCTCAGAAGTCCTCAGAATAAGAGTGTATAGCACGATAGTCCAGGCTTTCCTGACCAAACATGGCCTAACCTAGGCTGGCCAAACGTAACATTACAGAACGTAACGTGCCACGACCACTACTGCCTGCCTCCTCTGAGCCGATCAGAGTATCGTAGAGCAATGTAGAGTGCAGAAGTCAACAGAGCAGCTGTGTAAGGCATAAAACTCGAGGATGCCATAACCAAACCTGGCATAGCCTAGCCCAACAGTACGTAGCATAACCTAACATAGCGTGCCGCGGCCGCTACTGCTGGCATCCCCGAAGTCAGGCGCAATATTGCCGAGCACTGTAAATAACAGAAATCCACCGAAAAGCAGTGTACAGCACGAAAGTCAAAGTAACGCTAACCAAACTTAGCGTATCCTATCCCGACCAAGCATACCTAACTCTACCTAACGTGCCACGGCCTCCACTGCTCGCCTGCCCAGGGTCTAGCGGAATATAGTAGGTCAGTGCAGAGCGCGGACATTCCCCGAATACCAGCGAATAGCATAAAAGTCAAAAAAACCTTAGCCAAGCCTTCGTAACCTAACCAAACGGAAGGCAACCTAGCTTAACCTGACGTGCCGGGAGTAATATTACTGGGCGCCCCAGAGCCAAGTGGAACATATCTGAGCACAGTACAGCGCAGACATCCACCGAATAGCAAAGTATAGCACAAAAGTCAAAGTAACCAATCCGAACCTAGCCAAACGTAGCACACTCAAACAGAGCTTAACTCAACCTAACACGATGGGACCGCAATTGCAGGCCACCCCTGAGCCAAGCGGAGCATATTGTAGCACATGAGAGGGCAGAAGCCTACCGTATAGCGGCGTACAGCACAAGAGGCAAAGGGTGTGCTCCTAGCCTGGCCAAACCTAGCATAACCAAAGGTAACATAACTCTACCTAACATGCAGAGACAATTATTGCTGTCCTCCGCAAAGGCAAGCAGAACATAATATAGCACACTAGAGCGCAGAAGTCTACGGAATAGCAGTGCACAGCACAAAAGTCAAAGCTAACCTACCCTAATATGTCCAATATAGACATAAACAAACGTAACATGGCTCAACATAGCGTACGCCGACCACTATTGCTGGCCTCCCCTGGATCAAGCAGAATATAGTAGAGCGCAGCCGAGCGCAGAAATCCGCCAAAATACAGTATAAAGCACGGAAGCCCAGGCTGCCGTTACCGAAACTAACGCAACATAAACTGACCACTGTAAACTAACTCAACCTAACGTGCCGAGACCAATATTGCTGGCACTCCGAAGGCTAAGCGTAATTCAGTAGAGCACAATACAGCACAGTAATGCTCCGAATAGCAGTGTATAGCACGAGAGTCTTGGCTATCGGGCCGAGCTTACACTAATATAACCTAACCAAGCGTAAATCAAATCAACATAACGTTCCGAGACTATCATTGCTGTCGTCCACAAACAGGCTGAAGGTATTAGAATACAGTAGAGCGGAGAAGTGCGCGGATTGGGGTGTACAGCACGAAAGTGTAAGCTATCCTATCCTAACCTCCCAAACGTAACATAACTAGTATAGCTCAACCTAACGTGACGCGAACGCCATTGCTGGCCGCCACATGATCAAGCAGGGTACAGTAGGGCACAGCCGGGAGCAGAAACCATCTGAGTAGCAGTGTACAGCACGAAAGTCAAAGAAAAGCATATCGAGCTTCGCACAACCTAACCTTACGAAACGTAACATAACTCAACCTATCGTGCCGAGACCACTATTGCTGGCTCCCACAGATACAAGCAGAATGTACTGAAGTGCATTCGTGGAATGCGTGAAGCGCGAAGTGAAGCAGAATAGAAGTGTATAGCGCAAAAGGAAGGGACATCCCAACCGAACGTCCTATATCGTAACATAGCCGAACGTAACGTAACACAACCTATCGTGCCGGGTCCATTATATCTGGCCTCCCACCGAACAAGCAGAGAATGTTAGCTCGCAGTAGAGCGCAGATATACACCGAACAGCAACGTGTAGCACAAAATTCTATGTCATCCCGACCATACCAGACCAAAGCTAACCTAACGAAACGTAGAATAGCTAAACCTATGAAGCCGTGACATCTACTGCTGGCATAACCAGAGCCAAGCAGAAAATATTAGTGCAGAGTAGAGAGCAGAAATACGCCGAATAGCAGTGTATAGAACAAAAGTCTTGCTGGCCCATATTAACCAAACCAAACGTAACAAGACCAAACGTTACCTAACTTAACCTAACGTGGCGTAACCATTATTCCTGGCCTCCCAGTACACAAGCAAAGCATAGTAGAGCACAGCAGCGTGCAAGAATCCGTCAAACAGCGGACTATACCACGAAAGTCAGAGCAACCCAAACATAACCCAGACTAGCGTAACCTAACCAATCGTAGCATAACTCAACCTAACGTGCTGAGAGCACTATTACTGGCCTCCCCAGACTCGAGCAGTGTGTTGTAGAGCGACATAGAGCGTAGATATCCACCGAGTATCATTGTACGGCACAAAACTCAAAGCCGTCCGATCCTACCATATCCAAATGTAGTATAACCAAACGTAACCTAAACTGCCGAGGCCACCATTGCTGGCCTCCCCAGTGTGGAGCAGAGCATAGTAGGGTTATGTAGAGCTGGAAATGCAGCGAATAGCAGTGTATATCTCATAAGTTGGAGCTACCCTATCCTAACCTGTCCAAACGTAGTAAAGCCAAACGTAGTCTAACTCAGCCGAACGTGCAGAAACCACTACTACTCGAATCCGCAGATCCAAGAAGAATACACTAGAGCACAGTAAATCGCAGATAGCCACCAAGTAGCAACGAATATCACAAATGTGAAACATACGCTAACCAGACCTGACCTAACCTGAGCAAACAAAACGTAGACTAACTAAGTCTAACGAGCCGAGACAACTATTGACGACTTCCTTAGGTCCACGGAGAGAGCATTAGAGCACAGTAGAGCGCAGGAATACACCGAATAGCAGTGTGAGGCACAAAAGTCTAAGCTCTCCTCCCCTACCATAACAAAACCTAACCTGAAAAAAGGTAGCCTAACGCAACGTTCGCGCCATGCACGGAATTGCTGGCCCCCTCATAGTCGAACAAAGTATAATAGAGCAATGTAGGGCGCGGAAGTCGACGGCATGGCAGTGTATAGCACAAAAGCCAAAGTAACCCTCTCCTAACCAATCCAAACGTAAAATAATCAGACGTATCCTAACTTAACCCATCGTGCCGAGAACACTACTGCTGGAATCCCCAGAGCCATGCAGAATACTCTATAGCACAGTATTGCACGGAGAGCCACTAAATAGCAGCTTATAGCACAAAAGTTAAATATATTCCAACCTAACCTGACGTACCCTGACCTATGCAAACGTGGACTATCTAAACTTAAAGAGATGGGACCAATATTTCTGGCCACTTCAGTGCCAAGCAGGACGTATTAGAGGAGAATAGGGCGCAGAAGACCGTAGAATGGTAGAGTAAACTAGAGATGTCAAAGGCATCCTAACCAGGCCGAAAGTACCCTAACCTAGCCAAACGTAACGTAACGCAACCTGACGTGACGCGACCACTATTGCTGGCCTCCTCATACCAAGGCCGAGTGAGATAGAGCACTCTGGGGCCCAGGTGGCCATAGAATAACAGTGCTGAGCATAAATGTCCAAGCTATCCTAATCTAACCCAAAATAACCTTCCCCAACCCAACGTAATCTAACTCAGCCTGACGTGCCTAGACCAATGTTGCAGACATACATCGAGCCATTTCAGACCTAATAAAAACCTAACAAGTCGTAACCTAACCTAACCAAAATAAGCCTAACTCAACACATATTGACGATACGAATATTGCTGTCTTTCCCAGAGTCAGGCGGACCACATTAGAGAACCGTGGAGTGCAGAAATCCGCGGAATGGCAGTGTATAGCACAAGAGTCAAAGCTACCCGCTCATAACCTAGCCAACTGTAACATACCCAAACGTAAGCTATCTCAACCTAACGTAAAGAGAGCACTATCGCTGACCTCCACAGGGTCGTGCAGAGTGTAGTAGAGCAGAGTAGGACGCAGAAGTCCGCAGAATAAAAGACTATACAGAGAAATTCAAAGCAGTCCAAGCCTGACCCAGCAAACTTACCATAACCTAACGCAACCTAACTACATCTATATTGCAGAGACTACTATTGCTGGGCGCCCCATGGCCAAGCGGATCATACTAGAGCACAGAATAGCGCAGAAGTTCACTGAATAGTAGCATATGACACATGGTCAATGCGATCCTCTTTTTTTCTCACGTGGCGGAAATCTTCCAAAGATACTCGGCCAAATTATGGGAGGGGGCGGAGTTATGTAGGATTTTTACCCACTAAAACCCCCACGATGGCCAGCCCTTCGCATTTCGGTGCGCCCTGGACTTCGCGGCGAAGCAATTGCCAGGACGCCCCCGCGACGTATCCGCAGTTCCCCTTCGGCGCGACGGGAAATGGCACCCGAAACGATCATGCCCATGCACGAGAGACGGGTCGTTTGCAGGCAGACACACACACACGCACGCACACAACACGCATACCACCGCACCGCAACACACGCATACCCTGCGGACGCCGCGCGACAATCACGCGACGCCGCGCGTCCGGACCATGGTCTCTCGAACTGGCGGTCCCCCACACACCAGCTCGCGGTCACCCTGACCTAGGTTACAACGGGAGAGAGAGGTGGTATCCCCGGCCGTAGGTACATGGTCGCTCGCGAAGGCGGAGGTCCAACGCGTTAAAACATCCGGCAGTGCGCCCGCCGCCCTCCGGCGCGCGCTTGCCGCCTCCACCGCCCTACGCGCGAGGAGCACGCGCTACGCTCGCGGGCTCCCTCCGCGCCCTCCTTATGTAGCATAACCACCTCGCAGAAGGAGGTCACCGCAGGCCACGCACCGAAGCCCTCCGTCAACCGCGTCACGACGACGGAGAGTGAAAGTTCTCGACCCAGAACGCGACAAAGAACCCGGCGCTAGCGAGCCCACGCCGGACATTCCTCCAGCGTCTGCTGCGCCGTGTTCTGCCCTTCCCGCACTGATGTCACCGCGTCTCACGTTCCCGCCCGATATGACACCGGTACTCCCCGTAGCACCCGTGCCCGGTTAGCACCTGTGTCAGGCGGAAAGTGTGCCGGCTGCAGCTGCGCCCCCATGCATCCAGCACGGGGAGCACAGCCTCGATAACCCGGTGCCGACGGCTGCTCGGCTTCCTCAGCCGAGCTGGCCGGGCGGTCATCAAGGACTGTGGAACCCTTGGCATCAACGAAACGGCCCCTTCTGTTGGAGCACCGCCGCCGCCAGCGTGTAGGAGACCGTAGATGCGGGCCTCACACGCCGCTTGCAGTTCGAACGGCGGGACACCCGCCAGGACCATCACCGCTTCGTGGGATATCGTGCGGTAACCGCGCACGACCCTGATCGTCATCCTACGAGCGACTCGCTGGAGAAACGCCAGACAGCGCGGACTGGCGACCAGGTCGTTCGCCCAGATCGGAGCCCCGTAAAATGCCACCGAGATAACGACTCCCGTGTATAGGCGGCGCACTCTCCCGCCTGGCACTCCCAGGTTGGGTAGGAGGCGACACAGCGCCCCCGCCATACCTTCCATGCGTGGTTCCAGGGCGAGAAAGTGTTCGTCGGTCTTCCAGTGGCTATCGAGGACGAGAACGAGGTATTTCATCCGGTCCCGTACCTCGACCACGACGTTCCCAACGCACATCAGGGACTTGGGCGTCTTCTCGTGGTGCCGATGGCAAAACCACATGGCCCCGGTGTTCTTGCGGAGATACACAGCCCTTACCGCTGGATGCTATACGCGACGAGGGCCACGCCGTTCTCCGCGCGCAGCGTGGCCTCCATCCAACTCGAACCGGAGGCCATCACCAGCTTGTCTTCCGCGTAGCACGTCAGGCTCAGGCCGCGGGGGGGGGGGGGGGGGGGAGGACACTCGATCGAGCGCTCGGCCATATAGTCGCCGATCACCGCTATCATATATTGGGGAACCCTGTGTTACAACAGGGCACACCGGATGGCGGCCCAGGGCAGGGTGTTGAAGGCCTTGGCGATATCCATGACGACCGACAGCATCACCCCGCCCAGTCAACGGCAGCCACCGACACGATACGAACGCGCTTAATCGCGTCTATCGACGACCGACCCTGCCGGAATCCGAGCAGGTTGAGGCTGAGATCGGGAACCACGTCCGTTAAATGCCCTCGGAGGCGGGCAGCTAGAACGCGCTTGAAGAACTTGCCCGCCTCGTCGAGCAGGTACATCGTCCGGTATGCCTTCGGAGAGATCGGCGGCTTCCCTGGTTTCGGGATCAGCAGGCCACTCGCTCTCTTCCAACATGCCAAGAAGCGATCAGTCCTGAGGCAGCTGTGGAACAGCCGTCGCACACGGTCACACCACGTCTCCAGAGCCAGTGCAAAGGCTCGTCCTGGGATGCCGTCCGGTCCGGGGCTGAGCTCCTCGCCCGCAACTTAACGACCGCACGGCCAAACTACTTGCGAGAGACCCCCAGCTCGTCGGACCATCCGACCAGTTCCGATCGCACTGCAACGGGTTGCACCCATTCCTCCGCCACCGCCTGGAATAGGGTGTCGATCACCGGCCGCAGGAGGTCGGGGTCCTTACGCTCGGTCACGGGGGGCGCCCATGCCGTTAACTTCCCCACTAATAATTTATACGAGCGTCGCCACGGATAGCTCTCGAGCGTCGCGAGGAGTACGTCCCATTGCCGAGATTTGGCTCTGCGAATCTCCTTCCGGAGATAGCCACCGCGGACCAGTACTCGCGATAGAGGCACGCGATTTCCTAGGCGGACACCGCGCGTTGTCGACGCCGCGCCCGGGTGTACTGGCACGGGGCGAGCACGCAGAGCTCCCAGAACTGCGCGATTTCGGCCGACCACAAGTGCACTACACCCCGCGAAGGTGGCTCCCTCACCCGCGGCGTGGCGACGTCGCACGCGCGCGTCGTCGCCACCCTTGGCCGCTCTGCCCCTAAGCCCGCTTCGTCGTTTTTGCGCCTGACGGCCCCATCCGCCCAGGCGACGACCGGATCGGGCACGGCGAAGAGGTCGCTTTCGAGGCGCCCGAGAGCGCATCGCGGTGGGGAGGCGTGCTTCCCGCTGGGTGGTTCCAGATCGGTGCGACGAGTGACGGCAAATATCATGGTGTTGTGGTGGTGGTCGCTAGTCGTTTCCACCTCCACCGCCACCCTCCAGCCGGTGACCAGCCGCACAGCTGCCGGCGATGCGAATGATATGTCCACGATGGGGGTGCCGTTCAACCGGTCGCAAATGCTTACGGAAACCAGGTTGAGCAACCGCAAATCCTACCCCGCGGCCCAATCTTGCAGGGCCACGCCCCAAGCGTCTGTTCGCGGGGAACCCCACGCCACGGAGTAGGAGCAGAAGTTCCCCAGGACCGGAACCGGACGAGCCACGTGTCCACACAGGGCCCAGCCCCGAAGCGGAAGTCCGGATAACTTCTGTTCTTATTTCCGCCTCGGGGCAATCACCGACCCTGGCCAGGGCAGCGACCACCTCGCGGGGAGTGACAGAGTCGGCGAGCACTGTCACCCTCAGCTTCGCTTTTTTGGTGGGAACCGTAACCCGCACGCCGGATGCCACCAAGACTTCGCTCATCCGGCCGGCGAGAGCGGCGACACCCTGTGCGCCCTCGGGTCCTCCGATCTCCAGCAGGAGCCCGCTGGAAGCGGCCAGACGGGAGCGCAAGTCCTTGATCCCGAGGTCGACGAGATTTATCTTTCCTCTTGCAGCGGAGGTGGCCTCCGCGCAAAAGAGACTCGTGCCCCCGGCTACCCAAACAGCAACGGCGGCCCGCGACGGGGGCCGCTTAAATATGGAGCGCTGCTTGTCGCCGCTCTTCTTCTTGTCGTTGCCGGGCAACGCTCCAGTCTTCGCGGCGGTCGCGGGACGCGCGCGAGCGGAGCTCGTCCCCGAGGCATGGCGCCCAGTCTTACCGCCGGCCCCCTTCGGCGCACACGTGGGCACTCTCGCGGGCAGTTGCGGGGCAGCGGCCGCCTGCCGCTGAGCTCGCTTGTCGCGCCTAGCGATGACGTGGTTCTAGCTGGCCTCCGCGTCCATCGCTGCTTCCACCGGGGCCTCCACCAGCGACTTCCCCGTGGCGTCAACTGGCCGGCCACGAGAAGCGCCCGCGACAGTGCCAACGAGGTCACCAGTTCAGAGGCGGGTGCAGGCCGGCGGTGGAGCTCGCTTACTCCGGCGCTCGGGCTGGCGCGTCTCGCCCGGCCGCCACGGGGAGCGTACGCGCGACCTCATCGAACTTTGCGACGATTCGGAGAGTGAGTGCCGCGAGGGTAGCCTGCATACCGTACTCGGGCGCCGGTGCCGCTGCTTTAGAGCCCGCGGACGCACGCGCATTTCAAGCGGGCGTGGGGTCGACGATTGACCGCCTCCGCTCCAGAGCCAGCTCCGCGTGCAAGGAGGCGATCACCGCCTGCAGGGAGGAATCGTTCTCCCGCAAGTCGGCTATCACCGCCTGCTGGGAGACATCCTTCTCCCGCAGACCGGCGATCTCCGCCACAAGCACGCGGAACCTCTCCGCCATCGTCTTCTGGTCACGGCCGGTTGTTAGTTGGAGACTATACTCCCAGCCGGTCAAGTCCACCACACTGGCGCACATACGGAATGCGCGAACGTATGGGCTGTGCAGATTTTTGCTCTTGTCTGCCATCGTTCCTATCCCCCCGCAATTCTCGGATATAGCGGCAGACAGTTTAATAACAGACAGCGAACCGAGCACACTGGCGAGCTCCGCCCTTTTTGGGAGGTTCGCCTTCACCCGACCTATGCTCGTGAGCTTCAGGGCGAGTTCAATATCCTCCAAACTTTCGAATGGATCATATTCACAAACCACCTCCCTCCGCGGGCGCTTCGCCTTCACGAGTCTCGCGCCTCGTAGCACCTGCAGCAGGGCTAAGTGCCCTGCCATTCGACGAGGGAAGCTCCACTGGAGCCGCGTCAACACCACTAGCTATAACCGTACCTTCCCTCCTAGGTCAATTGTCCGGCTTCCCCGGGATGATTCTCACTGCACGGGTTGCGAGCCCCTGCTCCGCCGCTTGCATTGTGCCGTGACCCTCGGTCCAGGTATTCCTCGCTGGGCAGGCGCGCGTCTCCGCGGCAGACAGTGGGCGCTTTCCCTCGCCTACCTGCGCCGTTGCAGCGTCCACAACTTCGTTGATGCCAAGACAAAAGAAGAAAAGACTTCCAAACGAAATAAATTTTTATCGGCACCACGACACTCCGCGTCGCAAGTCCCACCAAACGTAGCCTAACCTAACCTGACCTAACGTACCGTAACTCTTCCTAGGTTTCACGGCCGGCATTGCTGGTCTCCCTGGAGGTGAGCAGGGTATAGTAGAGCTATGAAGAGCGCAGGAATCCAACGAATAGCAGTGTATAGCAAAAAAGTTAGAGACATCCTTTCCAACCTAGCAAGCCATGTCATAACCAAGCGTAACATAACTCGAAATCACGTGCCGTGACCACTATTGCTGACCTCCACAGATTCGAGCAGAGTATAGTAGAGCACAGTAGAGCGCAGAATTCCACAAAATAACAGTGCATAACGCGAAAGACAAACTTATCCTCACCTAACCCAAGCTAACGTTCAACCAAACGTAGCCCAACTCAAGCTAATGTGCAGAGACCACTATTGCTGGCCTCCACAGCACCAAGTAGAATATACTGAAGTAGAGCAGAGCGCAGAAATCAGTCGCATTGCAGTGAATTGCACAAAAGTCGAATACATCCAAACCTTACCTGACCTAACCTGACACAACCAAGCGTAGCATAGCTCAACGCATGGTGCCACGACCAAGGCACCTGGCCTCCCTGTAGCAATGCAGAATTTCGCAGTGCACACCAGATCATAGAAATCCACAGAAAAGCAGAGTAAAGCACAACAGCCAAAGTAGCCACCCCTAACATAGCCAAACGTAGCATATCCAAACGAAGCATAGCACAACCTAATATGACCAGACCGCCATTGCTGATATCCATAGAGGAAACCATAATGTACAAGGGCACAGTAGAGCGCAGAAACCCAGCGCATTGAAGTGAATAGCACAAAGGCTGCAGATATCGCCCCGAACACGTACTAACCTGCCATAACCGAACGTAGCATAACTCAACATGACGTGAAGCGACCACTGCACCTGACAACACCAGAGCCAAGCGGAATGCGGTACAGTGCAGTAGATCACTGAAACTCAAAGATAGCAGTGTAAATCACAAAATTCAAGGTAGCCTATCCTAACCTCGCCAAACGTAACATATCCAAACGTAACCTAACACAACCTAACACTACGAAACAACTATTGCTGACATCTACAGAGACAAGAAGAGTATACTGGAGCCCAGTAGTTCGCCGAAATCCTCCGCATTGCAGTGAGTAGTGCAAAACACGATGATATCCTAACATAACCTGACTTAACCTAACCTAACCAAAAGCAACGTTACTCAATATGGCATGCCGCGAACACCGCTGTCGGAATCGACAGAGCCATGCAGGAAAGAGAAGAGCAGAGTAGATCACAGGAAACCGCCGGATAATAGTGCACAGCGCGAAAGTCGAAGCCACCATAACCAAACATATACTAGCATAACATAATCAAGCGTAGGCTAGTACGAAATAACGTGCCGCGTCTATTGCTGTCCTCCTCTGAGCCATGCAGAATGTAGTAGAGCAGAGTATACGACAGAAGTACGCCGAACATCGGTGTATATCGCGAAAGTATTAGCGATACTAACCAAACGTATCCTAGCCTAGCCTAACCAATCGTAAAGTAACTCAACCTAGCGAGCCGCGGATACTATTGCTCGCAACTCCATAATTCATCGGAGGATAGTAGAGCAATGCAGAGCGGAGAAATCCTTCGAAAGTAAGTGTACAGCACAAAAGTCGAAGGTATCCTGACATACCGTGACAGAACCTAACCTAACCGAACGTAGCATAGTTCAACATTACGTGCCGCAGCCACAGCTCCTGGCCTCCCTTGTTTCAAGCGGCATGTATCATAGCAGAGTAGAACACTGAAATCCGACGGAGTAGCAGTGTATAGAACGAAAGTCATAGCTATCCTAACCAAACTTAACATAACCATCCCAAACCAAACGTAACCTGACACATCCTCACGTGTCGCGGCCAGCATTGGTCACATCCCCAGAGTCGTTCAGAGTATAATAGAGCAATGTAGAGCGCAGGAATCGTCCGAATAGCAGTTTACAGCACAGAAGTGAAAGAAATCCTAACCGAGCCTTCCTAACCAAGCCTAACGAAACGTAACCTTACTCAACATAACGCCCCAAGACCACTATTACTGGTATCACCAGCGCCAAGCAGAGCATATTATAGCACATGAGAGAGCAGAAACCCACCGAATAGCGGTGTATAGCACAGAAGACTAGGTATCCTACCCTAACCTTGCCAAACGTATCATAACCAAGCGTAACCTAGCTCCACCTTGCATGACGTGACCACTACTGCTGGCCACCACAAGGACAAGCAGATGTACTAGAGCACAGTAGTGGGCAGAAGCCTACCGCATTGCAGTGAATAGCACAAGAATCGAAGATATCCTAACATAAAATAACCTAACCTAACCTAACCTAACCTAAACTAACCTAGCGTAACGATACGACTATTACTGGCCGCACAGGGGCCAAGCAGGGCATATTGGAGCGCAGTAGGGCGTAGAGATCCTCTGAATGGCAGTAAACGGAGCGAAAGTTTAAGATACTCTGTCCTAGCGTAGCCGAACTTGTCATATGTTCACGTAGCCTAACTAAACCAAACGCGCCGAGACCACTATTGCTAGTCTCCCCAGAACCACGCAGAAATTACTTGAACGCGGTAGAGGGCAGAAGTCGGAGGATAGCAGGGCATAGCACAGATGTCTAAACTCTCCTGTCTTATCCTCACCAAACGTATCACAACGTAACATAGCATAGCTCAACCTAACGTGTCGGGGCCAATATTGCTGTAGCCCCAGAGCCGTGTAGAGTCACTAGAGCACTTTCGAGAGCAGAAATCCACCGAATAGCAGTGTGTAGCATAGAAGTCATAGATATCCATTCCTAATATATCCAATCTTAACATAACCTAACGTGACATAGCTCAACATAACGCACCACCACCACTATTGCTGGCCTCCACAGGACCAAGCAGAATTTAGCACAGCACACCGTAGCGCTGAAATCCAACGCATTGCAGTGTGCAGCGCAAAAGCCGTAGATACCCTTGCACTGCCTGACCTAACCAAACCTATCAGAACGTAGCATATCTCAAATGAACTTGCAGCTACCACTGCTCCTGTCCCCCCGTAGCCAAGCAGAATATGGTAGGTCACAGTACGTCACTGCAATACAACGAATAACAGTGAATAGCACGAAGTCAGAGCTATCGGTACCGAACTTAAACAAGCCTAAACTAATCGAACGTAACCTAAGACAACCTAACGAGCCGAGGACCATATTGCTGGCATTCCCATGTCTAAGCATAATATAGTAGAGCACAGTAAAACACAGAAACGCTCCGATATCAGTGTATAGCACGAAAGCCTTAGTCAACCTGACCGAGCTTAGCATGACCTAACCTAACCAAACGTAACCTAACACACCATAACGTGACGAGATCAACATTGCTGGCCTCCCGAGGCCAAGCAGAGAATACTAGAGTACATTAGGTCGCAGAGATCTATGGAATAACATCGAATAGCACAAAAGTCAGAGAAGCGTATCCAAACCTATCCAAAAGTAACAGAACCAAACGTAACCAAACTCAACCTAACATGACGAGCCGCTGTTGCTGGCCTCCAAAGAGGCAAGACGTATCTACTAGGGAGCAGTAGTGCGCAGAAATCCGCCGCATTATTGTGTATAGCACAAAAGACTAAATTCCACCAACCCAACATGACCTAACCGGATCGAACCGAACGTAGCATAGCTCATCATAACGTGTCGCGGCCAATGCTGCTGGAGTCCCAAAAGCAAAGCAGAATATAGTAGAGCCCAGAGGATCACAGGAATCCACCCGATATCAGTGTATTGCACGAAAGTCTAGTCTACCATTATCAAACTTAACCTAACCTAACCAAAGCAAACATAACCTAACCCAAACTAACTTGCCACGGCCACTATTGCTGGCCTCGCTAGAACAAAGCAGGGTATAGTAGAGCACATTCGAGTGCAGGAATCCTCCGAATAGCGGTATAAAGCATGAAAGTCAAAGATAACCGTACCGAGCTTGACATAACCTAACCAAACCAAACGTAACGTAAATCCACATATCGTGCAGAGACCACAATTGCTGGCCTCGCCGGGCCTAGCAGAAAATACTGGAACACAGTAGAGCGCAGATATCCGCGGATAGCAGTGTATAGCACAAAAGTCTAAACTACCCTATCCTATCCCCACTAAACGTAACATAACCATGCGTAGCCTGGCTCAACCTAGCCCATTGAGACCACTACTGCTGGCCTCCCCGACGTCAAGCAGAATATACTATAGCAAAACAGAGTGCAGAAATCCGCCGCACTTCAATGTAGTGCACAAGAGACGTAGATATCCTTGCCCAACCTTCCTAGCCTAACCTGACGAGACGTAACCCAACTGAACCTAACGTCTCGAGACCACCGTTAGTGGCCACCTCAGTTCCAAGCAGAGCATTTTAGAGCGCCCTAGAGCACAGAAGTCCACCGAATAGCCGTTCATATCACAGAAGTCAAAGTAGTCTCTCCTAACCTCGCCAAACGTAACATATACAAAACGTTGCCTAACTCAGACTGACATGGCGAGGCCAGTGTTGCCTTCCCCGACAGATACAAGCAGAATGTGCTGGAGCACAGCGCAGAAATCGACCGCATTGCAGTGAAATGCACAAGAGCCGTAGATATCCTAGCCAAACATGACCTAAGCTAACCTAACGAAACGTAGCATTGCTCAAAGTAACATACCACGACCACGGCACCTGCCCTCCTAGAGCAAAGGAGAATGCAGTAGGACATAGTAGATCTCAGAAATCCACAGAATAATAGTGTATAGCATGGAAGTCATAACTATCCTATCCAAGCTTAGCTGAACCTTGCTTAACCGGACTTAACCTAACCCAAAATAACGTGCCACGACCACCATTGCTCGCCTCTCCAGAGTCGAGCATGGTGTAGTAGAGCAATTTGGAGCGCAGAAATCCACCGAATGGCAGTGTATAGCAGAACAGTCGAAGAATGCCTAACCAAGGCTTCCTAACCTACCCTTACGAAACGTAGCATAACTCAACCCAACGTTAGGAGACCACCATCATAGACCAGCCCGGAGCCAAGTAGAACATATTAGATCGCAGTAGGGCGCAAAAATCCACCGAATAGCAGTCAACGGCACAAAAGTCTAAGCTATTCCTTCCTAAAATATCAAAACTAGTCATATGCAAACGTAGCCAATCTAAACCTAGCGCGCCGAAACCACTGTTGCTGGCCTCCGCAGAGCCAAGGAGAATATACTGAAACACAGCAGGGCGCAGAAATCCGTCGCATTGCAGTGTAAAGCAAAACGTCAGACAAACGCGACATAACCTAACACTACGTAACTCAACAGGGCGTGCCGCGAACACTGATGCCGTACACCCCAGAGCCAAGCAGAAAAAGTGGAGAACAGTGGATGACATGAACCCACCGGATAATTGTGTATACCACGAAAGTCGAAGCCACCGTAACGAAGATTAACCCAACATAACGTAATCAAACGTAGCCTAACTCAATATAACGTGCCGCGACCGCGATTGCCGGCAACCACAGGACCACGCAGAGTATAGTAGGGCAGAGACGAGCGCCGAAATCCTCCGAATAGCTGTGTACAGCACGAAAGTCGAAGATAACCAGACCGATCTAGACATAACCAAACGTAAGATAACGCAAACTAACGTGCCGATGCAATTATTACTTGCCACGACAGGGACGAGCAGATCACATTAGAGATCAGTAGAGCGGAGAAATCCGCCGAAAAGCTGTGAATGGCAATAGAGTCTAAGCTACTCTCTCCTAACATAACCACTGTTGCCATATGTAAACGTAGCCTAACTAAACCTAACGCGCCGAGACCGCTACTTTTGGCCTCACCAGGGAAGAGCTGAAAATATTAGAACGCAGTAGACCTCAGAAATCGGAGGATAACAACTTATAGCACAGATGATAGCACTTATAGCACACCACCGAACGTTTCTTAACTCAACGTAACTTGCCGGGACCACCATTGCTAGCCACGCCAGGGCCAAGTAGAATATACTGGAGCACATTAGAGCGCCGTAGTCTGCCGCATTGCAGTGTACAGCACTAAAGTGGAACTTACACTTGCCCAAACTGTCCTGCACTAGCCAAGCCTAACGTAGCCTAACTCATCGTAATGAGGCGTGACTAGTATTGCTGTCCTCCCTAGGTCCTGACAGAGCTTATTACAGCAATGTAGAGCACAGAAATCCACGGCGTGGCGATGTACGGCGCAAAAGACAGAGCTATCTTATCCAAACCTAACCTAACGTTACATAACAATACGTAATCCATATGAACCTAACCTGCTGAGACCGCGATTGTTTGCCTCGCCAACGCCAAGCTGGACATACTAGCGCACAATTGAGCGAAGAAATCCACTGAAAAACTGTTTACACCGCGTAAGTCAAAGCTATCACAACATAACCCATGCTAGCGTAACACAACCGAAAGTAGCATAGCTAAAACCAACGTGCCGAGACCACAGTTGGCAGCCACCCCACAACCAAGCAGAGCATATTTGAGCACAGTAGAGAGCAGAAATCCGCCGAACGACAGTGTATAGCCCAAAAGCCGAAGCTTCCTTGTCCTAACCTATACAAACGTAGCACGACCAAACGTAGCCTAGCTCAACATTACGTGCCGAGACTAACATTCCTAGCCTCCCTAGAGCCAAGCAGAGCTTACTAAAGCAATGTAGAGCGCAGAAATCCACCGATCAGCAGGGTATAGAATGAAAGTGAAAGCTACCCTATCCTGTCCTAACCAAACTTGACATAACAAAGCGTAATCCAACTAAACCCAGCGTACCTATGCCACTATTCCTTCCCTCCCCAGAGACGAGCGGAACAAACTAGAACAAAGTAGAGCGGAGAAATCCACCGAAATGTAGTACATAACACTCAAGTAAAAGCTATCCTAACCAAACGTAGCCTAACCTAACCTAGCCGAACGTAACCTAACTCATCGTAACGTGCCGAGACCTCTTCTGCTGTTCTTCTCGGTGCCAGTCTGAACATACTAGACCACTGTAGAGCACTGTAATCCACCGAATAGCAGTGTATAGCGTAAAAGTCGAATGTTTAGCCTCCTAACGTATCCAATCGTAGTGTAACCAAACGTAACCTAACACGACCTGCCGTGACGCGGCCATGATTGCTGGCATCCCCACGGAAAGCAGAATATCGTAGGGCACAGTACAGCGTAGAAGTCCACCGAATATCAGTGTATACCGCGAAAGTCAAATCTGTCCAAACCTAACCAAAGCTATCGTAACGTAGCCAAACGTAGCTGAGCTCAGGGTAACAGACCCAGACCAGTATTACTGGCCTCCCCAGAGCGATGCAAAGCATGCTAGAGCACAGTAGAGCGTAGAAATCGACAGCGTTGCAGTGTATAGCGCTAAAGTCAAAGCTACCCTCTCCTAACCTGACCAAATGTAACATAACCAAACGTAGCCTATCTCAACATAACGTGCCGAGACTACTATTGCTGACATCTCTAGAGCCAAGTAGAGCGTATTAGATCAATGTAGAGGGCATAAATCCACCGAACAGCGGGGTATAGCGTAAAAGTCAAAGCTATCCTATTCTAACCAACCAAACGTAACATAACCAAACGTAATTTATCTGAGCCTAACGTGCAGAGACCGCTGTTGCTGCCTTCCCCAGAGACAAGCAGAGCGTACTAGAGCACAGTAGAGCGCTGTATCCCACGGAATTGCAGACAAGAGCACAAAAGTGTCAGATAAGCCAATCCAACCTGGTCTAACCTAAGCTATCCAAACGTAGCATATCTGAACATAATTTGCCGAGACTAGAATTGCTGGCAACTCCAGAGCCAAGAAGAGAGTATTAGAGCAATGTAGGGCGTTGAAATCCACTGAATGGCGTTGTATAGCACAAAAGTCAAATCTGTCCTGTCCCAACCTAGCCAAACGTAACATAACCAATCGTAGCCTAACTCAACATAACGTTCCGATACTACTATTGCTGACCTCCATAAAGACAGGTAGAGCGTATTAGGGCAGTGTAGTGCGCAGAGACCCACCGAACAGTAGCTTATAGCGTAAAAGTCGAAGCTACCCTTCAGTAACCTAACCAAACGTAACATAGAGGTACATAATCTTTCTGAATTTAACGTGACAAGGTCGCTGTTTTTGGCCTCCACAGGTACAATCAGATTATTAAGGGGCAACGTAGGGCGTAGAAATCCACCGAATAGCAGTGTCTATCACAAACGTCAACGCTATCCCATCGTAACCTAACACAACGTAATATAACCGAACACAACCTATTATAAACTAAAGTGCCGAGGCCACAACTCCTGGCCTCCCCATCGCCAAGCAGGGCACATTAGAGGAAAGTACAGCGCAGAGGTCCATAGGATGGCAGTGTATGGCACGATAGTCAAAGATATACTAACCTAATGCTAACAAACCTAACCGAACCAAACGTAACCTAACTAAGCCTAAGGCGCCGCGGCCACTATTTCTGGAATTACCAGAGCAAAGCTGGGAATATTAGATCACAGTGGAACGCAGAAAACCGCCGAAAAGCAGTATACAGCACAAAAGTGAAAGATACGGTATCCTAACATGAACATTCGTAACACTACCGAACGTGAGCAAGCTCAACCTAACGTGCCGCCTCGACTATTGCTGTCCTCCGCAGAGTCAAGCAGACTATATTAGAGAAGAGTAGGGCGCAGAAATCCATACAATCTCAGTGTAAAGCAGAAAAGTCGAAGATACCCAAATTTAACCAAAAATAGATAACCTAACCTAACGTAGCCAAACACAGAGCATAGTGCCGTGACCACTATTGTTGGCCTCCCCAGAGTCTTGCAGATTTGAGTAGAGCACAGTGGGTGGCAGATATACTCCAAACATCCGTTTATAGCACGAAAGTGGAAGCTGCACTAGCCGAACCTAGCCTAACCTAACCTAACCGCTCGTAACATAAACCTACCTAGAGTGCAACGACCGCCATTGCTCGTATCACCAGTGTCGAGTTGACAACAGTGGAGCAACGAAGATCGCCGGAATCCACCGAATAGCAGTGAGTAGCACTCGAGTCAAAGTTAACCTCTCCTAACCTAACCAAACGTAACACAAGCAACCGTAACCTAACTCAACATACCGAAACGTGGCCGCCATTTCTGGCGTCCCCAGAGCAAAGCGGAGAACACAACGTAACAGTAGAATGCAGGAATCCACCGGATAGCAGTGTGAAGCACGAAAATCAAAGCAACCCTGGCCCGAACTAAACAAAAGCAAGATAAACAAACGTAGTCTAGCTAAACCTAACGTGCCTTGAGCACCATTGCTGGCCTCCCCAGGGCAATGCAGAGAATATTAGAGAGGAAGGCGTAGAAATTCATAGAACCGCTGTGTATTGAAGAAAAATCAAAGCAATCCAGACTTTACCCATGCTAACATAAAGATGCCAAACGTAACCTAGCTCAACATAACATGCCGCAGCAACTATATCTGGAGCCCCAAAGCAAATCGGAGCATACTAGAGCACTGTAGAGCGCAGAAAGCCGCCGAAAAACAGTACGAAGCACAAAAGTCAAGGATACCCGATCCTAACCTAACCAACCGTAACGCTACCAAACGTAAGCAAGCTAAACTTAACGTGACGACACCACTATTCCTGGCCTCTGCAGAGCCAGGCAAACTATATTGGAGGGAGTAGGTCGCTGAAATCCATAGAATCTCAGTGTACAGCACAAAAGTCAAAGATATTTTAACAAAACCTATCCAAAAATTACCTAACCGAGCGTAACGTGACTCAATCGAACGTGACGCGGCCACTACTCCTGGCGTCTCCAGAGACCAGCAGATAGTGATAGAGCACAGTAGAGCGCACAAGACCATGGAAAATCAGTTCTTGGCAGAAAGGACAGTGCTATCCAAGACTAATCCAACATAACCAAACCTAGCCGAAAGTAATATATCTTAACCTAACGTACCGCGACTACTATAGCTGGCCTCCCAGAGCCAAGCAGAACATATTAGAGGGTAGTAGAGAGCAGAAATACGTAGAATCCCTGTGCATAGGACAATAGTCAAAGCTAACCTATCCTAACATGACCAAATGTAACATAACCGAACGCAGCCAAACAAATCCTAACTTGCCGACACCACTATAGCGTGGCTTCCCAGAGCCAAGCAGAACGTGTTAGGGTACGCTAGAGCGCAGATATCCACCGTATAGCAGTGTTTAGCACAAAAGTCAAAGGTATCCCATGCAAACCTATCCAAACGTGACATAAGAGGTCGTAACGTAACTCAACCAATCGCGCCACGTCCACTGCTTCTGGCCTCGCCAGAGACAAGCTGATGCGAGTAGGGCAACGCCGAGCGCAGATTTCGAGCGAATAGCAGTGTTCAGCACAAAAATCAAAGCTATCCCTACCAAACTTAGGCTAACCTAACCTAACCAAACGTAACCTGACTCATCCTATCGTGCAACGACCGCTATTGCTGGCCTCCTCAGAGACAAGCAGATGCCAGTAGAGATATGCCGTGAACTGATATCGTCCGAATAGCAGTGCACAGCACAAGAGTCAAAGATGTCCTAACCAAACCTATCCTAAACTAGGCACGCCATGCGTAACATAACACAACCTAGAGTCCAGAGGCCACTACACTGGCCTTCACAGAGCCACGCGGAATAAGGTAGAGCACAGTAAAGCTCAAATATGCACGGATAGCCGTGTATGGTACAAAAGTCCAGATTATCCATTCAAATACGCACGGATAGCCGTGTATGGTACAAAAGTCCAGATAATCCTATCCTAACCTCACCAGACGTAACATACCCATACGTAGCACAGCGCAACCTAACGTGCCGAGGCCGCTACTGATAGCCACCCCAGATCCAAGTAGGATATACTAGAGCGCAGCAGAGCGCAGGATTTCACCGCATTGCAGCGTATAGCACAAAAGTCAGACACACCTCTTCTTACCAGGCCTTACCTAACCTCTCCAAACGTAGCGTAGCAAGGCGTAACGTCACGAAGCCAATATCTCTGGCCTCCCTAGAGCCAAGCAGAGCATATTAGAGCACAATAGAGCGCTGAAATCCACCGAGTATCAGTGAAGAGCACGGAAGTCAAAGTAGCCTCTCCTAACCTTGCCAAACGTAACACACGCAAACGTGGTATAGATCAAGCTAGCATGACGAGATCACTATTGCTGGCGTCCACAGCGACAAGCAGAGTCTACTATAGCACGGTTGTGAGCAAAAACCAACCGCATATCAGTGAATTGTACAAAAGTCGGAGATGCCCTTTTCCTTCACGTGGGGGAAATCTTCCAAGGATGCCCGATCCCCTTAGGGGAGGGGGAGGTGTTATGTGGGATTTTTACCCACTAAAGCTCCCACGATGGCCATCCCTTCGCATTTCGGTGCGCCCTGGTCTTCGCGGCGACGCAATTGCCAGGAAGCCCCCGCGACTCAACCGCAGTTCCCTCCCGGCGCAACGGGTAATCGCACCCGAAACGATCATGTCCATGAGCACGAGACGGGTCATTTACAGGCACACACGCACACACACTCACACGCACACACACTCACACGCACACAACACGTAAACCACCGCACCGCAACGCACGTACACCCTGCGGACGCCGCGCGAACATCACGCGACGCCGCGCGCCCAGAACACGGTCTCTCGAACTGACGGGCCCCCACACGTCAGCTCGTGGTCACACAGACCTATGTTACAACGGAAGAGAGAGACGGTCTCCCTGAAAGTCGGAGATATCCTAACATAACCTGACCAAACCTAAAATAACCGAGCATAGCACACCTCAATGCAACGTGCCGCGACCAATGCTCCTGGCCTACCCATAGCAAAGCAGATTAATGTAGAGCAGAGCAGGTCGCACAAATCCGCCGAAAAGAAGTGTATAGCACGAAAGTCAAAGGAACTTGCCATAACACAGCCAAACGTGACATGCCCAAGCGATCCTAGCTCAACCTAATATGTCGAGGCCACAATTGCTGGCCCCACATAGACAAGGAGAATGCATTAGAGCGCAGCAGTGCGCAGAAGTTAACCGTGTTGCAGAGTACAACACAAGAGTCGAAGCCAACCTAGCCAAACGTAACCTAACATTGTCCAACCAAACGTAACATATGCAAGCCTATCGTGCCACGACCTCTATTGCTGGTCACGCCAGGTGCGAGCGGAGCACAGTAGAGCAATTAAGAGCTCAGAAATCATCCTGATTGAAGTGTATACCACAAATGTTAAATTCACTCTCTCCTGACTCAACCAAACGTAACGTAAACAAACGTAACCTATATCCTCGTAACATGACGAGACCACAATTGGCGCCGTCCTCAGTGAAAAGCTGAACGCATTAGAGGAGAGTAGAGCGCAGAAGTCCATATAATCCGAGTGCAAAGCACAACAGTCGAAGCTACCCTGTCCCAACATAGCCAAATGTAACATAGACAAAGGTAGCTTACCTCACCCTAACGTGCCGCGACCACTATTGCTGCCCTCCACAGAGTCCTGCAGAGCTCACTAGTGGGCAGTAGAGCGCAGAAATCCTCCGGATAACAGCGAATATCACAAAAGTCAAAGTAGCCAATCCTAACCTAGCCAAACGTAACATATAAAGGCATAGCCTAACTCAACCTAACATTCCGAGACCACTATTGCTAGTCTCCATAGATACAAGCCTAATGTACTAGAGTGCAGTAGAGCGCAGAAATCCGCGGATTGGTGTGTATAGCGCAAAGGTTTATATTATCCTATCCTAACCAGCCAGACGCAACATGAAGGAACGTAGCGTAGCTCAAACTTACGTGCCGAGACGACTATGACTGGCCTCCCGAGAGACCAGCAGAGTATTGCACAACAATGTGGAGCGAAGAAATACACCGAATGGCAGTGTGTATCACAAAAGACAACTCAAACCTGTCATAATCTATCCAAACGCAATATTAGCAAAATCATAGCCAAACCTGACGTTCCGGGACCACCATCGCTGGCCTCCCTTCATGCAAGCAGAATACACAAGGGCAAGGCAGAGCGCAGAAATCTACCGAATAGCAGTGTAAGGCACTGAAGTCATAGCTTGCCTCTCCAAATCTAACCAATCGTAACATAGCCAAACGTAACATAACTGAACCAAAGGTGACGCGAGCACTATTGCAGGCCACCATAGCAAAGGAGCACATATTAGTGGAGAGCAGAGCCCAAAGATCTATAGAATCGCTGTGCGTAGCAAAAATGTCAAAGCTGCTCTGTCCTAAGCTAACCAAACTTAACATGACCAAACGTAACCTAACAAAGCCCAAAGTGCCGCGACACTATAGCTGGCCACCACAGTGTCGGCTAGAATACAGTAGAGAACAGTAGAGCGCAGAAACCCACCGAGCAGCAGTGTATACCACGAAATTCGAGGATACCCCAACGCAAACCATACTAGCGTAGCAAAACCAAAAGTAGCATAACTCACACTAACGTGCCTGGAATGCAATTTCTGGCCTACGCAGTGCCAGGCAGAGCATGTTACAGCGCAGTAGAGCCCAGAAGTCCACCGAATGGCACTGCAAATCTCAAAGGTCAATCGTAACCTACCCTATGCAGCCAAACGTAACACAAGCATGCGTATCATAGCTCGACCTTGCCTGACGCGACCACTACTGCTGGCCTCCTCAGAGCCAAGCGGAACGTATTAGAGGAGTGTAGAGAGGAGAAATCCATAGAAGCGCAGTGTATAGCAGAAATGTGATAGCTATACAAACATAAGCAAAGCAAATTTAACCTATCCAGAAGAAGCCTAGCTCAACGTACCGAAACGCTACCACTTTTGCTGGACGTCCCTGGGCCAAGCAGAATACAGTAGAGCGCAGCAGAGCGCAGAAGTCCAGAGAATAACTGCGGGTATCACGAAAGTCTAAGCTATCCTAACCTAACACAAACAACCGTAACTTTTCCAAGCGTAGCCTAACTCAACCTAATTTCGCGAGGCCGCTACTTCTGGCCACCCGGCAGTCAAGCAGAGTACGTATAGATCAATGTAGAGCGTAGAAATCCACCGAAAAGGTGTGTAGCACAAAAGCCATAGCTAACCTGGGCTAACTTAGCCATGCGCAACAAAACCAAACGTAACCTATCCCAACATAACGTGCCTAGATCATTATTGCTGACTTCCACAGAGACAGACAAAATATGCTAGAGCAAAGTAAGGCGCAGAAGTCCGCCGCCTTGCAGTCTAAAGCGCAAAAGTCAAAGATACCCTAACCTAACCTGGCGTAACCTAACCTAACCCAACGTAGCCTAACGCAGCATACATTGCAGATACCACTATTTCTGTCCCTTCCAGAGCCAAGCTGAATATATTAGAGCACAGTAGAGTGCAGATGTACGCCGAATAGCAGCGTATATCGCAAAAGTCACAGCTATGTAGTCCTCACCGAAACTATCATACCCTAACCTAACGCAGCATAACTCAGCCTAACGTAGCGAGAACGCTGCTGCTGTCCTCCGCAGAGTCGATCAGAGTATTGTAGAGTAATGTGGTGCGCAGAAGTCCACCGAAAGACAGTGTACAGCACAAAAGTCAAAGCTGTCATCCATAAACCAAACCAATCGTAACATACAAAAACGTAACTTAGCACAACCTAATGAACCACGACTGCTATTACTATCCGTCCCAGAGTAGAGCAGAGCATTGTAGAGCGCTGAAATTCACCGAGCAACAGTGTATACCACGAAGGTCGAGGCTGTCCAGAGCTAACTCAAACTAACATAACCTAACCAAGCGTTGCCTAGCATAGCATAACGCGCAGCGACCACAGTTGCTGGCCTCCCTTGAGTCAAGCAGAGTATATTCGAGCACAGCAGGGTGTAGAATTACGCGTAATAGCAGTGTGTAGCACAAAAATCGCAGCTATCCTATCCCAATCTGTCCGAACGGAATATAACCGAATGCAGCGTAACATATGCTAACGTGCCGGGACCACTATTGCGGGATTCCACCGAGGCAGGAAGAGAATGATGGGGCACAGCAGAGCGCAGAAGGCCTCCAAGGACCAACGAATAGCGCAAACGTCAAGGATAACCTGGCATCACCTGACCTAGCATAACTTAACCAATCGTATAATAGCTAAAAGTTACGAGCCGAGGCCGCTATTGCTGGCCTCCACAGTGCCAAGCAGAATATACCATAGCACAGTAGAGCGTCCGAATCCACACAATGGCAGTGTATACCACGAAAGTCAAAGCTATGCAAGCCTGACCCAAACCAATATGACCTAGCCATGCAGAGCTTAAATCAACCTAGCTTGCCGAGACAGCCATTGCTGGCCACGTCAGAGACAAGCAGAGCTTATTAGAGCAGAGCAGAGCGCAGAAATCCACCGACTAGCAGTCCATGGCACAATAGTCGTAGCTACCATATCCTAACATAGCCATAAGTGTCATAACCGAACTTAGCGTAAATCAACATAACGTGCCGCGAACAGTATTGCTGACTACCCCAGAGCCAAGCAGAACATATTAGAGGAGTGTCGATAGCGGGAACCCATAGAATATCACTGTATAGCACAAAAGTCAAAGCTCCCTGTCCTAAATTATTAAAACGTAGCAAAACCAAACGTAACTTGCTAACACCAAACGTGCCTATGCCACTTGTGCTAGCCCCCAGAACCGAGCTTAACATATCAAGGCGGAGTAGAGCACATAAATCAATAGAATTGCAGTGTATAGCAGAAAAGGCAAAGAAATTCAAATGAAACCTAAACCAACGTAACATAATGAAACGAAGCCAAATTCAACATAACGCGCCGCAGCCACTATTGCTGGACACCCTAGGGCCAAGCAGAATACGGTAGAGATCAGTAGAGCGCAGAAATCCGCCAAATAGCAGTGTACACCACGAATGCCAAAGCTATCTTCTCCTAACCTAACCGAACATAGTATAACCGAACGCAACCTAACTACACCTAACATGCATAGACCACAATTTCTGACCTCCCCAGAGCAAAGAGGATAACACTAGAGCGCAGCAGAGCGCAGAAATCCGACGCATTGCGGTGTAAGGCACAAAGGCCAAAGTTATCCTGACCAAACTTGACTTAACCCAGCCTAACCAAACGAAGCCTAACTCAACGTAACGTGCCAGTGCAAATAATACTGGACCACACAGGGACAAGCTGAATATGTTAGAGCACAGTAGAATGCAGAAATCCGCCGAACTGCAGGGTATAGTGCAGAAGTCAAATCTAGCCCCTCCTAACCCAACCAATTGTTGAGCAACCAAACGTTACCTAACTGAACCTAACCTGATGCGACCGCTATTGCTGGACGCTCCTGAACCAAGCAGAATACTGTAGAGCACAGTAGACCGCAGGAGTCCACAGTATAACAATGTACACCGCAAAGGCCTATGCTTTCATAACCTAACACAAACGATCGTAGCCTAACTTAAACTAACGTGCCGAGGCCACTAATACTGGCTACCCCAGAGCCGAGCATTGCATGGGAGTGCAATGTAGAGCGCAGAAATGCACCGAATAGCCGTCTACAGCTCAAACGTGAATTCTACCCTATAATACCATACCCAAACTTAGTATAAACAAACGTAACCTAACTTAAGAGAGCGTGCCGAGACCACTGTTCCTGGTCGCCCCAGAGCCGATCAGAGTATAGTAGAGCAATGGAGATCTCCGAAATGTACCGAATAGCTGTGTATAGCGCAATAGTCAAAGATACCCTATTCCAACATAACCGAAAGGAACGAGACACAACATAACGTGCCTACACCGCTATTACATACCTCCTCGTATCAAGGCAGAATACACTAGATCACACGGGGCCGCAGACGTCCGCCGCAATGAACTGCAAAGCACAAAAGGCAAAGATAACCTAACCAAACCTGACGCAACCTAACCTAGCCGAACGAAGCATGTCACAACCTAACGTGCCGAGGCCGTTGCTGGCCCCCTCTGTTCCGAGCGGAGCAAATTACGGCACAGTAGAGCGCGGAAATCCACCGAATAGCAGTGTATAGCACAAAAGTCAGAGCCATCCTTTCCAAACCTAACCAAACGTAACATAAGCACACGTAACGTAAACCAATCATACGTGTCACCAACGCTGTTGCTGGCATCACGAAAGCAGAGCAGAGTATAGCGGAGCAATTTAGAGCGCTGGAATCTTCCGAACAGAAGTGTATACCACAAAAGTCAAATGTATCCTGACCAAACATGGCTAAACCTAACATAGTAAAACGTATCATCAAACAACCCTGCCCGCCGAGTGCAATATTCTTGGTGCCCACGGAGGCGAGCAGAGTTTGTGGAGCATCACCTGACCTAGCATAACTTAACCAATCGTATAATAGCTAAAAGTTACGAGCCGAGGCCGCTATTGCTGGCCTCCACAGTGCCAAGCAGAATATACCATAGCACAGTAGAGCGTCCGAATCCACACAATGGCAGTGTATACCACGAAAGTCAAAGCTATGCAAGCCTGACCCAAACCAATATGACCTAGCCATGCAGAGCTTAAATCAACCTAGCTTGCCGAGACAGCCATTGCTGGCCACGTCAGAGACAAGCAGAGCTTATTAGAGCAGAGCAGAGCGCAGAAATCCACCGACTAGCAGTCCATGGCACAATAGTCGTAGCTACCATATCCTAACATAGCCATAAGTGTCATAACCGAACTTAGCGTAAATCAACATAACGTGCCGCGAACAGTATTGCTGACTACCCCAGAGCCAAGCAGAACATATTAGAGGAGTGTCGATAGCGGGAACCCATAGAATATCACTGTATAGCACAAAAGTCAAAGCTCCCTGTCCTAAATTATTAAAACGTAGCAAAACCAAACGTAACTTGCTAACACCAAACGTGCCTATGCCACTTGTGCTAGCCCCCAGAACCGAGCTTAACATATCAAGGCGGAGTAGAGCACATAAATCAATAGAATTGCAGTGTATAGCAGAAAAGGCAAAGAAATTCAAATGAAACCTAAACCAACGTAACATAATGAAACGAAGCCAAATTCAACATAACGCGCCGCAGCCACTATTGCTGGACACCCTAGGGCCAAGCAGAATACGGTAGAGATCAGTAGAGCGCAGAAATCCGCCAAATAGCAGTGTACACCACGAATGCCAAAGCTATCTTCTCCTAACCTAACCGAACATAGTATAACCGAACGCAACCTAACTACACCTAACATGCATAGACCACAATTTCTGACCTCCCCAGAGCAAAGAGGATAACACTAGAGCGCAGCAGAGCGCAGAAATCCGACGCATTGCGGTGTAAGGCACAAAGGCCAAAGTTATCCTGACCAAACTTGACTTAACCCAGCCTAACCAAACGAAGCCTAACTCAACGTAACGTGCCAGTGCAAATAATACTGGACCACACAGGGACAAGCTGAATATGTTAGAGCACAGTAGAATGCAGAAATCCGCCGAACTGCAGGGTATAGTGCAGAAGTCAAATCTAGCCCCTCCTAACCCAACCAATTGTTGAGCAACCAAACGTTACCTAACTGAACCTAACCTGATGCGACCGCTATTGCTGGACGCTCCTGAACCAAGCAGAATACTGTAGAGCACAGTAGACCGCAGGAGTCCACAGTATAACAATGTACACCGCAAAGGCCTATGCTTTCATAACCTAACACAAACGATCGTAGCCTAACTTAAACTAACGTGCCGAGGCCACTAATACTGGCTACCCCAGAGCCGAGCATTGCATGGGAGTGCAATGTAGAGCGCAGAAATGCACCGAATAGCCGTCTACAGCTCAAACGTGAATTCTACCCTATAATACCATACCCAAACTTAGTATAAACAAACGTAACCTAACTTAAGAGAGCGTGCCGAGACCACTGTTCCTGGTCGCCCCAGAGCCGATCAGAGTATAGTAGAGCAATGAAGATCTCCGAAATGTACCGAATAGCTGTGTATAGCGCAATAGTCAAAGATACCCTATTCCAACATAACCGAAGGTAACGTGACTCAAAATAACGTGCCTACACCACTATTACATACCACCTCGCATCAAGGTAGAATACACTAGGTCACACGGGGCCGCAGAAGTCCGCCGCAATGAACTGCAAAGCACAAAAGGCAAAGATAACCTAACCAAACCTGACGCAACCTAACCTAGCCGAACGAAGCATGTCACAACCTAACGTGCCGAGGCCGTTGCTGGCCCCCTCTGTTCCGAGCGGAGCAAATTACGGCACAGTAGAGCGCGGAAATCCACCGAATAGCAGTGTATAGCACAAAAGTCAGAGCCATCCTTTCCAAACCTAACCAAACGTAACATAAGCACACGTAACGTAAACCAATCATACGTGTCACCAACGCTGTTGCTGGCATCACGAAAGCAGAGCAGAGTATAGCGGAGCAATTTAGAGCGCTGGAATCTTCCGAACAGAAGTGTATACCACAAAAGTCAAATGTATCCTGACCAAACATGGCTAAACCTAACATAGTAAAACGTATCATCAAACAACCCTGCCCGCCGAGTGCAATATTCTTGGTGCCCACGGAGGCGAGCAGAGTTTGTGGGCGCTCAGAAAATCGCAGAAGTCCATAAAATAGCTGTGTGCAGCACAAAAGCCGGAGCCGTCGTAATCTAACGCAACGCAACCGAACGCAACCAAGCGTAATATAACTCAGCCGAACGAGCCGCGACCACTATTGCTGGCCTCCCGACAGTCGAGCAGATAATTCTAGAGCAATGTAGGGCGCAGCAATCCACCGAATAGCAGTGTATAGCGCATAAATCTAAGCTATCCTGTCCTAACATTACCAAACGTAACATAACCAAACTCAGGCTACCGTGACGAGACCA
Source organism: Eufriesea mexicana (assembly GCF_001483705.2). Lineage (NCBI taxonomy): Eukaryota > Metazoa > Arthropoda > Insecta > Hymenoptera > Apidae > Eufriesea > Eufriesea mexicana. The sequence continues at coordinate 66,170 of NW_016912552.1, forward strand.
ATACTTCTGGCTTGCCCATAGCCAATCAGGATATACTAGAGCACAGAAGAGCGCAGAAAGCCACCTAACAGCCGTGTAGAGCACAAAAGTCAAAGCCGTCCCGACCTAACTTCTCCTAGCCTTACATAACCAAGCGCAACCTGACAGAACCAAACGTGCCACGACCGATATTGCTGGCCTCCACAGAGACAAGCGGATGCTAGTAGGGCAACGCAGGGCGCAGGTGTCAACGAAATGGCTGTGTATAGCACAAAGTTCAAAGCAAACGCAACCAAACATAACCTAACGTAAATTAACCGTGCCTAACCGGACTCAATAAAACGTGCCACGACCGCTATTGCAGGCTACCCCAGAGTATGGAAGGGCAATGTAGAGCCAAGGAATACACCGCATTTCAGTGCACAGCACCAGAGCCAAATATATCCCTTCCTAACCCGAACATGCCTGACCGAACGGAACGTAAGCTGACCCTGCCTATCGCGCCACGTCCGCCGTTTCTGGCCTCCACAGGCCAAAGCAGTGCATACTAGACCACAGTAGGGCGCAGAAATCCCCCGCACGTCAGTGTACAGCACAAAAGTCAAAGCTGTCCTGGCCTAAAATAGCCAGACATAGCATAACCAAGCGTAACCTAACTCCACATAACAAACCTTCACAGCTATAGCTGACCTTCCCAGAGCGATGCAGAGTATACCACATCACTGTAGATCACAGACATCTGCGGCGTTTCAGTTAATAGCGCAATAGGCAAAGATACCTGAACCAAACCTGACCTAACCAAAACCAATCAAACGTTGCCTAACGCAGTATAACGTACCAAGGTCACTAGTGCTGTCTTTCCCAGAGAAAAGCAGAACAGATAGGATAACTGTGGAGGGCCGGGATACGCCGAAAAGCAGTGTATAGCTTAAGGGTCAAATTTATCATATCCTAACCTAACGAGTCGTAACATAACCCAGCGCAGCATAAACCAACCTGAAGTGTGTAAGCCACAATTGCTGGCCTCCCGAGTGCTGGCCAGGAACGTGCCAAAGAATAGTGGAGCACAGAAAACATCCGAATAGCAATTTGTGCCACGAAAGTCGAAGCTACGCAAGCCTAACCCATACAAACGAAACCTAACCGAACGTTGCCTAACTCAACCTAACGTGCATGGACCACTTTAGGTGTCTTTCCCAGAGCCAATCTGAATATATAAGATCACAGTGAAGCGCCGAAGTCCGCCGAAAAGCAGTGTATAGCACAAAAATCAAAGCTACCCTCTCCAAACCTAACCAATCGTAACATAGCCAAACGTAACCTTGCACAACCTAACGTGCAGCGACCACTATTGCTGGCCCCCCAGGTTCGAGCAGAGTATACTAGAGCACAGTAGAGGGCTCAAATCTACCGAATAGCAGTCTATGCCAAGAAAGTCAAAGCAATCCAAACCTAACCCAAACATACGAAACCAAATAAAATGTAACGTAACTAAACCTAACCTGCCGAAATCACTATTGCTCGCCTCAGCAGGGCCAAGCAGAGCATACGAGGGCACAGTACAGCGCAGAAGTCCGCCACATTGTAGTGTAAATTACAAAAGTCAATGATATCCTAAGCAAGCTTGACCCAACCTAACCTAACCAAACGTAGCCTAACTGAACGTATCGTGCCCATGCCACTGCTGCTGGCTCTCCCAGAGCAAATCTGAACACATAAGAGCACAGCAGAATGCAGATATCTTGCGAGTAGCAGGGTATATCACGAAAGTCGAAGCTATGTGAATCTAACACAGACCTACGTATCCTAACCAAACGTTGCCCAACTCAACCTAACGTGCCGAGACAACCATTGCTTGCCCCCTCATAGTCAAGCAGAGCGAATTAGAGCACAGTGGAGTGCGAAAGTCCACCGAGGAACAGTGTATAGCGCAAAAGTCAAAGTTAGCCTATCCTAACCTAACCAAACGTAACATAACCAAACGTAACATAACTGATCCTATCGCGCCTGCGCCACTACTGCTAACCACCCCAGTGACAAGCATAATAAATTACAGCACAGTAGGTCACAGAAATCCGCGGCGTTGCAGCGTATAGCACAGAAGTCAATGACATCCTAACGTGACATATCCCAACCTAAGCAAACCAAACGTAATCTAACTCAGCCTAACGTGCCGCGACCAGTACCGCTGACCTCCAAAGATTTAAGCGTAGCATATTAGGGTAGAGCAGGGGCCTAGAATCCATAGAATCTCAGTGTACAGCTGTAAATTCGAGGCTATCCCCTACAAACCAATACAACTGTAACATAACCAAACATAACATAACGCAACCTAAGGAGCCGCAACTGCTGTTGCTGGCCTTCCCATTGTCGAGCAGAGCATAGCAGAGTGCAGAAATCCACCGAATAACTGTGCATGCCACGAGAGTCCAAGTTATCAGTACCTAACACAGACTAGCGTAGCCTAACCAAACCTTGACTAACAGAGCCTAACAAGCCGAGACCACTATTGCTGGCCTCCGCACCGAGAATCAGAATGTGATAGAGCACAGTAGTGCCCAGAAGTAGATAGGATAGTTTTCTTGGGCACAGAAGTCAAAGACATCCTAACCTAACCCAAAGTATTCTAACTCGACCAAACGCAATCTAACTCAACCTAACGAGCCGCGACCAGTATTGCTGGCCTCCAAAGCGCCAAGCAGAGCACAATAGAAGAGAGCAGAGCGCAGAATTCCAAAGGATCGCAGTGTATAGCAGAAAAGTCGAGGCTATCCAAACTTAGCCATAGCAAACGTAACCTAATCAAACGTAACGTATCTTAATCTAACATAGCGAGACCACAATTTCTGGCATCATCATTGCCAAGCTGAGCATGTTAGAGCACAGCAGATCGCAGAATTCCGCCGAAGAGCAGAGAATAACACAGAAGTCAAAGATATCACGACCAAACCTTACCTAACCTAACCTAACCAAACGTAACATAACTGAAGCTAGCGTGCCGAGACCACCTATGGTGGCATCCCCAGAGATAGGCAGAATATGATAGAGTAGAGAACAGTAGTCCATAGAATATCTGTGCAATGCACATCAGTCTAGGACGTCCTCACCTAATCCAACTCAGTCTGACCTTACCGAAAGTAATCTAACTGATCTTATCGTGCCGCGGCAAGTATTTCTGGCATCCGCAAGGCCAATCAGAGCATATTATAGGAGAGTAGAGCGCAGAAATAAATAGAAACGCAGTGAATAGCAGAAAAGTTGAAGCAATGTAAGCATAATCCAAACAAACATAACACAAACAAACGTACCCTATATGAACCTAATACGCCATGACCAAAGTTACTGGCCACCCCAGAGACGAGCAGAGTGTGGTAGAGTAATATAGACCGCAGAAATGAACCGAATAGCGGTGTATAGCAAAATTGTCAAAGCTACCATTTCCTATCCTATCCTAGCTTAATATTATCAAACGTATCCTAACATAACCTTACGTATCTGGACCCCTATTGCTGGCCTTCCCAGAGACAAGCAGGTTAAGTTGGAGCACAGAAGAGCGCTGAAGTCCACAGAAGGGCAGCGTATACCACGAAAGTCAGTGCTACCCTAACCTAACCCAAACAAACGCAACGTAACGCAGCCAAACGTGCCGAGATAGGTATTGGTGGCCTCGGCAGAGCTAAGAAGAAAACAGTAGAACAGAGCAGGGCGCAGAAATCAACCGAACAGCAGTGTGTAGCGCGTAAGTCAAAGCTTGCCCCTCCTAGCTTAACCAATCGTGACATAGCCAAACGTAACCTAAATCACCCAAAGGTGTTGCGACCAATATTGCTGGACGCCCCTGGGCCATGCAGAATACAGGAGAGCAAATAGGACGCAGGTGTCCACAGAAAAGCAGTGTACACCGCGAGGGTCGATTCTAACCTAACCTAACACAGACACACATAGCCTAACCAAACGTAGCCTAACTCAAACTGACGTGTCGATAACGCTATTACAGGCCACCCCAGACTCGATCAGAGTATGGTAAAGCTATGTAGAGAGCAGAAGTGTACCGCATTTCAGTGTACAGCACCGGAGTCAAATAAATCCCATTCCAACACAAACAAACCAAACATAACCGAACGTATCCTGACACTACCTAACGCGCCGGGGCCACAGTTTTTGGCTTCCACAGGCCAAAGCAGAGCGTACTAGATCACAGTAGAGCGAACAAAACCTCAGAATGTCAGTGTACAGCACAAAAGTCAAAGTAGCCTGTCCTGACCTAGCCAAACGTAGCACACTCGAGCGGAGCCTAGCCGAAACTAACACGACGGCACCGCTAATTCTGGACAGACCAGAGCCAAGCAGAACAGGTTCGAGCGCAGCAGGGCGCAGAAATTCACCAAGAGGCTTTGAAAGGAACCTTACTATAATCTACTCTGTCCCAACGCAAGGAAACCTATCATACGCAAACGTAGCCCAAGTAAACTTAACGCGAAGAGACCACTATTCCTGGTCACACCACAGCCAAGCAGAAAATAGTAGAAACCAGTAGAGGGCAGAAATCCGTGGATAGCAGTGTTTAGCACAGATGTCTAAACTATCCTGTCCTAACCTCACCAAACGTAACATAGCAAACCGTGGCAATGCTCAACCGCACGCGCCGGGACTACACTTGCTAGCCCCCCAGAGCCAATCAGAATATACAAGAGCACAGTAGGGCGCAGAAGCCCACTGCATGGCAGTGTATAGCGCAAAGCATATGGTCAAGCATATCATGACATAAACAGACAACACCTTACCTACCCAAACGTAGTGTATCTAAACATAACGTGGCGAGACCAATATTGCTGGCAACACCTGTGCCAAGCTGAATACAATAAAGAACAGTAGATCTAAAGAACTCGCCAAATAATGGCGTATATCACGAAAGTCAAAGCAACCTAAACCAAACATGACTTGAAATAACCTACTCCAACGAAGCCTAGCAGAGCATAACGTGCCGCTGCCACAATTGCTGGCATGCCTAGGGCCAAGCATAATATAGTAGAGCTCAGTCGAGCTCAGTAATCCTCCGAAAAGCAGTGTGTAGCACGATAGTCAAAGATAACCTGGCCGAGCTTGACAAAAACTAACTTAACCGAACGTAACATAGCCCAACCTATCGTGCCGAAATCACAATCGCAGGCCTAGACATAGCTAAGCAGAAAATATTAGTACACATTGGAGAGCATAAATCGGCGGGCAGCAGTGTTTAGCGCAAATTGCTGGACTATAATATCCTAATTTCACCAAACGTAGCATAACCCAACGTAGCATAGCTCAACGTAGCTTTCCGAGGCCGCTATTGCTAGCCACCCCACGACCAAGCAGAACATACTAGAGCACAATGGAGTGCAGAAATCCAACGCATTGCTGTGTATAGAACAAAGGTCTAAGGTGCTTATCCCAACCTAGACAAACGTAACATATACAAACGTAGACTAACTCAACCTAACTTGACGAGACCTCCATTGCAGCCCTCCACAGGACCAAGCAGAATGTAGTAGAGCGCAGCCGAGCGCAGATGTCCACCGAACAACAGTATATAACACGGAAGCCCAGGCTACCGTTACTGAAATTAACACAACCTAAACTGACGAATGCAACCTAACGAAACCTAACGAGCCGAGACTAATATTGCTGGCACTCAGAAGGCTAAGCATAATTTAGTAGAGCACAGTACAGCGCAGGAATGAACCGAATAGCAGTGTATAGCACGAAAGTCTTAGCTATCTGGCCGAGCTTACCCTAACATAACCTAACCAAGCGCAAATTAACTCTACCTAACGTTCCGATACTACTATCGCTGGCCTCCACAAACCCAGGCAGGAAGTATTAGAGTACAGTAGAGCGCTGAAGTGGGCGGATAGGAGCGTATAGCACAAAAGTGTAATCTATCCTATCCTAACCTCCCAAAAGTAACATTGCCGTACGCAGCGTAACTCAGCCTAACGTGACAAGGCCACTACTGCTGGCCTCACTAAAGCCATGGAGAAAATACTAGAGCACAGCGTAGCACGGAAGTCCAAATCATTGCAGTGTATTGCACGAAACTCAAACATATCCTGACAGAACTTGACCTCACCTCACATACCCAAACGTAGTGTAACTCAACATAGCGTGACGAGACCAATATTGCTGGTTTCCGAGAGTCCAGCAGAGCGTATTATGGAGCATTGGAGCGCAGAAATCAACCGAATTACAAATAATAACACATAAGTCGAAGTGCCCTATCCTAATAAGTCCAATCCAAACGTAAACAAACGTAACATAACTCAAACTAGCATGACGAGGCCACTATAGCTGGAATCCACAAGGTCAAGCAGAAAATACTAGAGCACACTAGAGCGCAGAAGTCCACCGAATAACGGAGTATAGCATAAAAGTCAAAGCTATCCTATCCTAAGATGCCCAATCGTAACACAAAAGAACATAACATAACTCGAACAAACGCACCCCGGCCAATATTGCTATCCTCCCCAGAGTCGAGCAGAACTTACTAGAGGAGAGTTGAGCTCAGAAATCCATAGAATCGCCGTTTTTAGCGGAAAAGCCGAAGATTCCAAGCTCAACGAGAGCAAATGTTACGTAAGCAGACGTAGCCTGTCCCAACCAAACGAGCCGGGACCACAATTACTGGCTTCCCCAGAGCCAAGCAGAGCGTACTAGAGCACAGACGAGCGCAGCAATCGACTGCATTGCAGTGAGGAGCACAAAATTCGGAGTTATGCTGTACTAACCTAACCAATCGTGACATAGACAAATGTAGCCAAACTCAACCTAACGTGCCGCGAACGCCATTGCTGGACGCCCCACAGAAAGGCAGAAACTATAAGAGAAGGGTGGGGCCCATAAGTCCATAGAATCGCAGTGTATAGCACGACATCAAGATTATACAGACCTAATCAAATCAATCAATGTCTATCCAAACGTAGACTAACACAATCTTTCGTTCCGAGACCACTATTAGTTTACTCCCCAGAATCGAGCAGGGTATAGTAGGGCAATATATAGGGTAGAAGTTCTCTGAATAGCAGTTTATAGCGCAAAAGTCGAGGTAATCCTATCCTAACATACCCAAACATAATATAACTATAGGCAACCTCATAATATAGGGAACCTCATCTAAGCTAAGGAGGCGAGACCACAGTTGCAGGCCTCCCACAGCCAAGCAGAACGCATTAGGGCACAGAAGAGCGCAGAGGTCCACAATAAAGCAGCGTATAGCACAAAGTCCGAAGCAACCATGTCCTACCCTAAACAATCGTGACATTCTCATACGCAGCATAACAAAGTCTATAATGCCACAACAATTATTGCTGGCATACCCTGCGCCAAGCATAGCAAATTACAGCACAGTAGATCGCAGAAATGCGACGAAGAGCAGTGTACAGCACAAAAGTCTATGGTATCCTGTCCAACCCTATCCAAGCGTATCATAAGCGGACGCAACGTAACTCAACCAAACGTGCCGAGACCTGAATTGCTGCCGTCCTGATAGCCAAACAGAATATATTAGGGGAGAGTAGCGCTCAGAAATCCATAGAATCGCGGTATATAGCAGGAAATTGAAAGCCATCCAAACATTACACAAACAAACATAATTTAGCCCAACGTAGTCTAACACAACCTAAC
>NW_016912552.1:74253-100721 GCF_001483705.2 Eufriesea mexicana
GTAGATCGCTTAAAGCCTTAGAATCATAACGTATAGCAGAAGAGTCAAAACTATCCAAACATAACGCAATCAAACGTAACATAACCAAGCGTAACTTACATCAACATAACTTCCCGCGACCGCTGTATCTGGCCTCCCCAGAGTTAAGCAGATTTTACTAGAGCGCAGCAGAGCGCATAATTCTACCGCCTTGCAGAGTACAGAAGAAACCTCAATCTCACCCTGATCTAAATTGTTCTGACCTAACTTACCTGAACGTACTGTAGCTCAACACAGCGTGACGATAACAATATTGCTGGTCACACAAGGGCACATCAGAGCAAATTGGAGCACATTAGAGCGCCGAAATCCGCGGAACAGCAGTGGATAGTACAAAAGCCAAAGTAGCCTCTCCTAACATAGCCAAACGAAACACATCCAAACGAAACCTGGCTAAACGTAACATGACGAGACCACTATCGGTGGCTTCCACAGGGGCAGGAAGAATGTTCTAGGGCACAGTGGAGCGCAGAAGTCCACCGCACTGCAGTGTATAGCACAGAAGTCGAAGATAACCTAACCCAACCTTACCACACCTAACCCAAGCCATCGTCGATAAATCAATATAAAGTGCCGCGAACACTGCTTCTGGCCTCCTCTGAACCACGCAGGATGTGTTAGAACATAGTACATCACAGAAGCCCACCGCATGGCAGTGTATGGCACGAAAGCCAAAGCTATCCTAACCAAACTTAATACAACCTACCCCACTCAAACGTAACCTACATCAAACTAACGTGCAACGAACACCAATGCTCCCTCCACAGTGTCGGGCAGATTACAGTAGATCAGTGTCGAGCGTAGAAATCAACCGTACAGCAGTGTACAGCGCAAACGTAGAAGATATCCTGACCTAGCCATCATAACCTAACATAACGAAAAAGACCTATCTCAAAATGACGTACCGAGACGACCATTACTGGCAACCCTAGAGCCAAAGGGGACACATTACAGCACAGTAAATGGCAAAAGTCCACCGAATGATAGCGTATGTCACAAAAGTCTAATGTACTCTATCCTAACCTAACCAAACGTAGCATAATCGACCGTGACCTAACTCAGACTATCGTGCCGAGGACACTATTGCTAGCCTCGCGAGAGACAATCCGGATATACTAGAGCACAGTAGACAGCAGAAATCCACCGCAGTGCAGTGAATAGCACAAAAGCCGTAGATACCCAAACATAACCTGGCATAAACTAACCAAACCATACGTAACATAGCTAAACATGATGAGTTGCGACCAGTGCTCCTGGCCTCCCCAGTCCTAGACAGAATGTATTAGAGCACTGTAGATCACAGACATCCACCGGAATGCAGTGTATAGCACGAAAGTAAAAGCCATACTAGCCAAACTTATCTTACACTAAACTAACCAAACGTATCCTAACTCAAACTAACTTGCTACGACCTCTATTGCTTGCCTCTCCAGAGTCGAGCAGAGTATAGAAGAGCAATGTAGAGAGCATAAATCCACCGAGTAGCAGTGGCTACAGCATAACAGATGACGGAGTACTAACCATTCCTTCCTAACGTAACGTAACGAAACGTAACACAACACAACCAAACATGGCGAGAACACAGTTGTTGGCCTACACGAAGACAGGCAGAGTGTACTACAGCACAGCAGAGCGCAGAAATCCACCGCAATGCCGCGTACAGCACGAAAGCCGTAGATATCTTAACACAACCTAACCAAGCTTAACCTAACCAAAAACAGCGTACCTCAAACTAACTTGCCGTGTACGCCTTTTCTCGCCTGCCCGAAGCCGTGCAGGGTATAGTAGAGCAACGTAGAGAGCGGAAGTCCACCGAATAGCAGTGTATATCGCAAAAGTCGAAAACATCCAGACCTAACATGACCTAAAATAAATTAACCAAACGAAGCATAGCTCAACACATCGTGCCGCAACCACCGCTGCTGGCACCCACTGAGCCAAGCAGGATATTGTAGAGCACAGTAGATGACAGAAATCGACAGAAAATCAGTGTATAGCGCAAAAGTCTAAGCTATCCTGTCCACATGTAGCCTAACCTAACCAAGCCAAACATAACCTAACGCAACCAAACGTGCCACGACATCAATTTCTCGCCTCTCAGATTCGTGCAGTGTATAGTAAAGCAATGTGGCGCGCATAAATCCACCGAATAGCAGTGTATGGTACAAAGGTCAAAGAAATCCCAACAAATCCTTCCTCACGTACCCTACCGCAACGTAACATAACTCAACCCAGCGTGCAGAGACCAAAACTAGTGGCCACCCTAGAGCCAAGCAGAAAGTATTAGAGCAGAGTAGATCGGCGTAGTCCACCGAATAGCAGTGTACGGCACAAGAGGCTACGGTACGCTGTCCTGGCACAGCCAAACCTGTCATAAGCAATCGCAGCTGAACACAACCTAACGCGCCGAGACCACGAATGCTGCCATACACAGGGCCAACCAGAATATAGTAAAGCACAGTCGACCGCAGATACCCACCGGGCAGCAGTGCATAGCACGGAAGTCAAAGAAAACCTGACCGAGCTTTGCCGATCCTAACCTACCCAAACGTGACATAACACAACCTATCGTTCCGAGAACACTATTGCTGGTTTCCCCAGAACCAAGCAGAAAATGTTAGAAAGCAGTAGAGCGCCGAAATATGCGGACAGCGGGGTATAGCACAAAAGTCTAAGCCACCGTATCCTAACCTCAACGAACGTAACATAGCCAAACGTTGCATAGCTCAACCTATCTTGCCATGACAGCAACTGCTCACATCCCCGGAGTTGGTTTGATTGTAGTATAGCAATGCCGAAGACGGAAATCCACCGAATGACCGTGTATAGCACAAAAGGCAAAGAAATCCTAACCACACCGTCCTAGCGTATTCCAACGAATCGTAAGCTTCCTCAATCTAACGTACCGAGACTAAAATTTCTGCCAGCTCGAAAGCCAAGCAGAATACGATACAGCACAGCAGAGAGCAGAAGTCCGCGGCATTGCAATGTGTAGCACAAAAGCCACAGATGTCCTAACCCATCCTGTCCTAACCTAATCTAACCAAGGGTAGCCTATCTCAACGTAACGCGACGACACCACGTTTGCTGGCCCTCCCAGAGCCAAGCTGAACATATTAGGGCGCAGTAGAGTGCAGAAATCCGCTGAATAGCAGCGCATACCGCAGGAGTCGTAGCTAGCTATTCCTAACCTAAGCAATCGTAACGGAACCAAACGTAACCTAACACAAACTAACTAGACGGGACCACTATTTCTGGCCTCCCTATAGCCAAGCAGAGCATATTATACTACCGTATATCGCATAACTTAACCGAAGAACATTATATAGCACATAAGTCCATGCTACCCTCTCCTAATCTGACCAAACATAACATAACCAAACGTACCCTAATCCAACCAAACGATTCTAGACCACTACTGCTGTCCACTCCATCGCCAAGATGACCATGTTAGAGAGTAGAGCGCAGTGATCCACCATACTTCAGTGTATATCACATAAGTGAAGGCCGTCCGAGCTAAACATAAAGCAACCTAACCACAAAATACGTAGTATAACTAAACCAATCGAGCCGGCACCACCATTTCCGGTATCCCCAGAGGGAAGCAGAACATATTAAAGCACAGCAGAGCGCAGAAATCGACCGAATGGGGGTGAACAGAACGAAAGTCGAAGACGTCGTGACCAAACACATCCCAACCTTACCTAACCAAACGTCACCTAACAAAACCGATCCTGCCACGAACACTATTGCTGGCCTCCCCAGAGTCGAGCAGAGCATACTAGATCACAGTAGAGAACAGAAATCCAACGAAGAACAGCGTACAGCACAAAGGTAAAAGCTACCCTCTCCTAGCCTAACCAATCGACAGATAACCAAACGTAACCTTACACAAACCAGCAAGGAGCGACCACTATTGCTGGCTTCCCAAGAGTCCAGCCGAGTACAGTAGAGCAGAGTAAAGCGCAGATATCCACCGAATAGCAGCTTCCACCAGGATAGTCGAAGCTATATGAGCATAACCCGAAAAACCTAACATAACCAAACGTAGTATAACTGAAACTGACGTGCCGGGACCACTGCTTCTGTCATCGCCACAGCCAAGCGGAGCATATTAGAGCAATATAGAGAGCAGAAGTCAACTGAATAGCGGTGTATAACGCAAAAGTTAATGCCATCCTCTCCTAACCTAGCCAATCGTAACAGAACCACACGTAATCTAACTCAAACTAACATGCCGGGACGATTATTACTGGCCTCCCCAGAGCCAAGCTGAGTACACTAGAGAACAGAAGAGCGCAGAAAGCCACCATATAGCAGTATATAGCACAAAAGCCAAGGATACCCTAACCTAACTTGACATAACTCCACCTAACCAAACATAGAACAGCTGAACCTAACGAGCCGAGACCTCTATTGCTGGCCTCCACAGAGCCAAGCAGAACATGCTAGAGCACAGTTGAGCGCAGAAATCTTCCGAATGGCAGTGTACAGCACAAAGGCCAGAGACATCATAGCGAAACCTGACCCAACTTAGCCTAACTAAACGCAACGTAACTCAACCAATCGTGTCACGACCACTATTGCTGCCCACCCCAGTGTCGAGAGCAGTATAGCAGAGCATCGTAAAGCACAGAAATCAACCGAATAGCAGTGTATAGCGCAAAAGTCAAAGTAGTCGCATCCTAACCTAACGAAACGTGATACAACCAAACGCAACGTAATTCAACTCAACGTACCTAGACCACTATTGCTGATATCCCCATCGCAAAACAGAACATATTGGAGGAGAGGGGTGCGCAGAAGTCGATAGGATGGCAGTGTATAGCAGAAAAGTCAAAGCTATCCTAACCTGACCAAAACTAACCTAACCTAGACAAACGTAACGTAACTCAAACTAATCTGCCGAGCAGAGTATTGTATTGCTGGCCCTCCGAAAGCGAAGCTGAACATATTAGAGTGCAGTAGAGTGCTTATATTGGCCGAACAGCAGTGTATAGTGCAAAAGTCGTAGCCACCCTACCTTAACCTATACAAACATATCATAACCGAACGTAACCTAACACAAGCTAACGTGCTTAGACAACTGTTTCTGGCCTCCCCAGAGCGAAGCGGATTTTATTAGAGGAGAATAGAGCGCAGAAGTCCATGGAATCGCAGTGTATGGCAGAAAAGTCAAAGGTATCCAACATAACACAAGCATTCATGGCCTAACCAAACGTAACCTGACACAACCTATCGTGCCGGGGCCAATATTAATGACAGCCCCAGGGTCGAGCAGAGTATAGTAGAGCAATGTGGAGCGTAGGAATACAACGAACAGCAGTGTACGGCACGAAAGTCGAAGACATGCTAACCAAACCTAACCTAACGTAACATAACAAAAACTAACGTGCCGCAGCCACTGCTGCTGTAGTCCCCAGAAACAAGGAGAATATGGTAGAGCACAGTAAAACGCAGAGGTCCATAGAGTAGCAGGGCTGAGCACAAAATTCGAAGCTATCCAGACCAAGCCAAAGTAACCTAACCCTGCGAAACGAAATCTAATATAACCTTACGTGCCGCGACCAGTACAGCTGGCCTCCAAGTAGCCTAGCGGATCATAATGGAAGCTAGTATGGCGCAGATATCCATAGAATCGGCGTGCATATCAGAAATGACGAAGCTTCAGAAACCTAACCATAGCTAAGGTAACATAGCCAAACGTCGCATATCTCAAACAAACATGGCGAGACCATCATTTCTGTCCACCCGAGAGCTGACCGGACCAAACTAGAGCACAGTAAAGCGAAGAAATCCACCGTATTTCTGTGTGCAGTGCAAAAGTCAAAGACATTTTATCCTAACCCAAACAGGCCTAACATAAACAAACGTACACTAGTCGTACCTCGCGCCCCACGGGCCCTATTTCTGACCTCCCCTGAGTAGAGCAGAGTAGAGTAGAGCAATGTAGAGCCTAGACATCCTGCGAATGGCAGCGTATATCACAAAAGTCGAAGCAATCCTATCCTAACATATCCAAACGTAATAGAACCAATCGTAGCTTAACTTAACGTAATGTGCCGAAACCACTATTACTTGAATCCGCAGAGCCAAGCAGAAAACACTAGAGAACTGTAGAGCGCTGGCTGCAACCAAATAGCAGCGAATAGCAGGTATGTCAAGGATTCCCTTAAATTACCAGACCTAACCTGACCCAACCAAATGTAGAGTAAATGAACCTAACGAGCGGAGTCCAATATGCTGGCCTCCCCAGCGCGAAGCGGAAAGTATTAAAGGAGAGAAGAGCGCAGAAGTCCAAAGAATGGCAATGTATGGCAGAAAGATCGATGCTATACTTACCAAACCCAGACAAGCCTAACCTGTGTTGAGGTGGGGTACAATTGGCTATGTTACGCCAGGTCGGGTATGTTTCGGATATATTTGACCTTTGCGGTAACGTCTGCAATACGGCGGATCTCTGCACTCTATTGTGCTCTAGTACAAACTGCTTGTCTCTGCGAAGGCCATCGCTACATGTCTCGTCATGTTTGGTTGAGCTATGTTGCGTTCGCATACGTCACGTTTGGCTGGGTCTGAATATGCTACTTGGACTCCTATGGCATGCACTGCTATTCGGCTGTTCTCCGTCCTCTAATGCGGTTTAGTTTGCTCTGCTTGGCTCTGTGAGGGTCTCAGTAATATCGGTCTCGACAGTTTAGGCTTTGTCAGGTTACATACCGTTGGGTTAGGTTAGGAAGGTTTGGTTAGGACCTCTTTGACTTTTGTGCCACGCACTGATAATCCGTGGATTCTTCCCATACACTGTGCTCTATCATGTCCTGATTGGCTCTGTGGTGGCCAGTAACTGTGTGCTCGGCACGATAGGTTGAGTTACTTTACGTTTGATTAGTTTAGGTTAGGTGAAGTTCGGTAAGGATAGCCCTGATTTCGTGCTATAAACTGTTGTTCGCTGGATATCTGCGCTCGACTGTGCTCTAATATATTCTGCTTGACCCTGGGGAGGCCACCAACAATGGTAGCGGTACGTTATGCTTGTGTAGGCTGCGTTCGGTTAGGTTATGTTGGCTTGGGTTTGGTTTGGATAGATACGACTTTTGTGCCGTACACTGCGATTGGTTATGTTAAGCTTGGACATATTAGGTCAGAACATCTTTGACCCTTGTGCTGTACACTGAAACGCCGCGGATGTCTGTGATCCACTGTGCTGTAGTATATTATGCTTGGATCTGGGGAGGTCAGCAACAGTGGTGTAGGGCGGTAAGGTTGAGTTAGGTTAGGTTTGGTTATGCTACGTTCGGTTAGGTTAGGCTAGGATAGCTTTGACTTTTGTGCTACACACTGCTATTTTGCGGACATCTACGCAGTGCTATGATTAAGCATGCTCGACTTTGCTATAGTGGGTCAGAAACGGTGGTAGCGGCGCGTTAGGCTGAGTTAGGTTACGTTTGACTGGGTTAGGTTTGGGCACGATAGGTTAGGGTATCTATGACTTTCGTGCTTTACACTGCAATGTGTAGGATATCTGCACTTTACTGAGCTCTGGCATATTCTGATTGTCTCTGCAGTGGTCAGCAATAGTGGTCTAGGCACGTTCGGTTGAGTTATGTTACGTTTTGTTAGGTTAGGCTGGGATTACTTCCACTTCTGAGCTGTAAGCTGCTATTCGGTGGAATTGTGCTCACTACAGTAATCTAATATGTTTCGCTTTGCTCTGTCAAGGTCGGAAATGGTGGCTGCAGCGCGTTAGGTTTTGTTTTGTCACGTTTAGTTGGGTTCACTTTGTTTCGGTTAGGTTAGGATATCTTAGACTTCTGCTCTGTACACTGCAATGAGGTGGACTTCTGCCCTGTACCGTACCCAAGTATGTTCTGCTTAGCCCTGGGGATGCCGGTAATGGGTTTCCCCGGCATATTAGGTGGCGATAGGAAACGTTTGGCTCTGTTGCGTTAGCGTTGGTTAGGTTTGGATAGTTTCGACTTTTCTGCTATACACTGCGATTCGATGGATTCCTGCCTTCTACTCTCCACTAATATGTTCTGCTTGACTCAGTGGAGGTCGGCAATACCGGCCACGGCACGTTAGGTCGAATTAGATTACGTTTGGTTGGGATAGGTTGGCTTGGGTTAGGCCAGGTTAGCTTTGTCTTCTGTGCTATACACTGCTATTCGGTGGATTTCTGCCTTTTACTCTGCTCTATCAAGTTCTGCTTGCCTATGCGGAGGCATGCAATGTTGGTCTTGTCGCGCTATGTTGTATGTCAAATATGATCTACTTAGCCCTGTGCATGCCAACAATGGTGTTCTCGGCACGTCACCTTTTGTTAGGCTACGTTCGGTTAAGTTAGGTTAGTAACAATTATGCTAGGATATCTCTGACGCTTGCTCTACACACTGCAGTGCAGTGGATTACTGCGCTCTTCTGTGCACTGGTATATTCTGCTTGGAACTCCGGATGTATGCAGTAGTGGTCTCGGCACGTTAGGTTGGGATAGTTTACGCTTTGCTGGAGTAGGTTAGGATAGGTTTGGTTAGGATCGGTTTGGTTTGGATAGCTTCGGCCTCCGTGATATACACTGCAATTCGGTGGATTTCTGCGCACCGCTGTGATCTAATATACCCAGCATTGCTCTGGGGAATCCAGAAATTGTTACCGCGGCGAGTTAGGTTGTGTTAGACTACGTTGGGCTAAATTATGTTTGTTTGTGTAATGTTTGGATGGCTTTCAATTTCCTGCTATATACCGCGATTCTATGGATTTCTGAGCGCTACTCTCCCCTAATATATTCTGTTTGGCTATCAGGACGGCAGCAATTCAGGTCTCGGCACGTTTGGTTGAGATACGTTGCGTCCGCTTATGATACGCTTGGATAGGGTTGGACAGGATACCATAGACTTTTGTGCTGTACACTGCTCTTCGTCGCATTTCTGCGATCTACTGTGCTGTAATTTGCTATGCTTGGCGCAGGGTATGCCAGCAATAATGGTCGTGGCATGATAGACTCTGTTATGCTATGTGTTTGAGAATGTCACGATTGTTTAGGGTTGGACATGGTTGCTTCGGCCTTTGTGCTATACGCTGTTTTATCGTGGACCTCTGTGTTCTACTGTGCCCTAATGCGTTCTGCTAGGCTGTGGGAGGCATGCAACTGTGGTCTCGCCTCGTTAGCTTAAATGAGGTTGCCTACAGTTATATTATGTTTGGGTAGGTTAGGATAAGATTATCTCGACTTTTGCGCTATAAACTGCTATTCAGAGAACTTCTACCCTATATATTGCCCTACTATACCCTGCTCGATTCTGGGGAGTAAACTAATAGTGGTCTCGGAACGAAAGATTGTGTTAGTCTACGTTTGGATATACATTGGTTGATTTGATTAGGACTGCATAATCTTGATGTCGTGCTATACACTGCGATTATATGGATTGCTGCGCTCTACTCTCCTCTAATATGCTATGCTTGGCACTGGTGAGGCCGGCAGTAGTGCTCCGGGCACGTTAGTTTGAGCTATGCTACGTACGGCTATATTACGTCTGGACAGGGTACGGAAGGGTAGTTGCGACTTTTGAGCTGTACGCTGATATTCGTCGCATTTCTACGCTCTTCATTGCTCTACCATGCTCTGCTCGACTGTGGGGAGGCCGGTGATTGGCTTTCCGCCCGGTTAGTTCAATTTAGGCTACCCGTGGTTATGTTACGTTTGGTTAAGGTAAGCGATGGTAGTATTGATTTTCGAGCTATACATTGCTGCTCGGTGAGCTTGTGCGCTATACCGTGCTCTAGTATGCTGTGCTTGGCTCTGGGGAGGTCAGCAATGGCGGTCTCGGCGCGTTATGTGGAGACAAGCTACGTTTAGTTAGGTTAGTTTGGGACGAGTTCGGTTAGGTTATCTTCGACTTTTGTGCTTTACACATGGCATGCGGTGGATTTCGGCGTTCTACTGTTCTCTAGCACACTCTGTTTGTCTCTGTGGAGGCCATCAGTAGCTGTCACGTCCAGGTGGTTTGAGGTTTGTCACGTTTGTATATGTTAGGTTCTGCTAAGTTAGGAGAGGCTTCTTTGACTTTTGTGCTATTCACTGCTATCCGGTGGATTTCTGCGCACTAGTGTTCACTAATATGCTCTGCCTGGATCTGGGAGTCCAGCAATAATGGCCCCGTCACGTTATGTTCGGTTACACTACGTTTGGGTGTGTTGGGTACGTAAAGCTACGTCAGCATGTGTATTACTCTTGTGCTATACACCTCAATGCAGTGGGTTTTGGCCCTCTGCTGTGCTCCAGTACCCTTTGCTTGTCTTTGGGGTGGCCAGCAACAGTGCTCTCGTTAGGTTGCTTTGAGCTATGCTACGCCTTTCATTTTAGGCCAGGACAGGTTTTGTTAGGATATCTTCGACTTTCGTGCTATACACTGCTATTTGGAGGATCTCTGCGCTCAGCATTGCTCTACTGTAATCCGCTCGACCGTGGAGGGGCGAGCAGTAGTAGCCGCGGCACGTTGCATTGAGATATGCTTCGCTCGGTTGGGTTAGGTTAGGTCTGGTTAGGTTAGGATATCTTCGACTTGTGTGCTATTCTCTGCAATGCGGTCGATTTCTACGCTCTACATTGCTCTACTACACATTGCTCGAATATGCAGAGGCCAGAAATGTTGGGCATGGCTCGAATGTTGCGTTAGGCTACGTTTCTTCAGGTTAGGTTAGGCTGTTCAGAGACGTTAGCCTTGACTTTTGCGTCTTACACTGCTATTCGGTGGATTCCTGCGCTCTACTGTGCTCTAATTGTTTCCCCCTGAATATGAGGAGGCCGTCAAGAGGTGCCTCGGCTTGTTGGCCTGAGTTAGTATAAGTTTGGTTTGGTCAGGTTGTGCCAGATGAGGTTACGGTGTTTCTCACATTTGTCATAATCGCTGCTACCCTGTGGCTTTCTGCGATTTACAGTGCTATAGTGCATTCCTCTTGGCTCTGTGGATTCCAGTAATAGTGATCTCTGCACGTTACTCTGAGTTAGGCTACGTTTGGTTTTATTACGTTTGGGTAAGTTAGGATATGGTGGATTCGTCTTATGCGATATACACTGATATTCGCTGTATTTCTTCGCTCTTCATGGATCTCCTATGCTCTGCTCTACACTGGGGAGGCCAGTAATAGTGGCCTCGGCATTTCAGCTCGAGTAGGCTACGTTTGGTTATAATACGTTTCGTTAGGGTTGGAGAGGGTAGCTGAGACTTTTGTGCTATATACTACCATTCGGTGGATTTCAGCGACATGACGTACTCTAATATGCTCTGCTTGGCCCTGGGCAGGACAGGTATAGTGTTCTCGGCACGGTAGGCTTAGTTAGGTTGCGCTTGGGTAGGTTATGTTTGTTTGGGTCAGGTTTGGATAGCTATAACTTTCTTTGTATAGACTGCTATTTGGTGGATTTCTGTGCTCTACTGTTCTCTACTGTACTCTGCTGGACTCTGGACAGACCAGCAATTGTGGTTGCTGCAAGTTAGGTAGAGCCTGGTTACATTTGGGTATGTTACGATTGGCTATGTTAGGAGAGGGTAGCTGACATTTGTGCTGAACACAGCTATCCCATGGACTTCTGGGCTCTACTGTGCGCTAACATACTCTGCTTGTTTCTGGGGACGCCAGCAATAGCGGCCGCGGCACGTTACGTATGCTTAGGTTACCTTTGCGTATGTTACGTTTGGTTACGTTAGGAGAGGATAGCTCTGTCTTTCGTGCTTTACACTGCAGTGTGGCGTATGCCGGCGCCCTAATCTGCTTTGGCATATTCTTGCTGGCTCCGCGGCTTTCAGCAATAGTGGTCACGGTACGTTAGGTTGAGATAGGCTACGTTTGGCTGTGTTACACATGGTTAAGATAGGCGATGATGCGTTTGACTTCTGTGCTATTCAATGCTTTTGGGTGGATCTCTGCGCTCTACTGTTCTCTAATATCCTCTTCTTCGCTCTGGGAAGGCCAGCAATAGTGGTATTGGCACGTTAGGATGTGTTAGCCTACGCTTGGTTTGATTACGTTAGTTTCGGTTAGGCATGGATAGCTTTCACTTTCGTGGTATACAGTGACTTTCGGCGAATTTCTAATATTTACTGTTCTCTACTATACACTACTCGGCTGTGGGGAGGCCCGAAATGGTGGGCGCGGCACGTTAGGTTCTGCTATGTTTCGTCTGGTTACGTTAGGTTTGGCTACGTAAGGACAGTTTCGGCAGCCTTGACTTTTGCGATGTACACTGCTATTCGGAGGATTTCTGCGCTCTACATTGCTCTATTATACTCTGCTCGACCCTGAGGTGGCCAGCAATAGTGTTCGCGGGACGTTAGGTTGATTTATGTTACGTTTGGCTAGGTTAGGTTAGGTTAGATTTGGACCGGACATCTTTGACTTTTGAGCCGTTCACTGCAATGCGGTCGATTTCTACACTCAACTGCTGTCTACCATATTCATCTTGGTTCTGCGGATGCCAGCAATAGGTCACAGTGTGCTAGTTTGAGTTAGGTTACGTTTGCTCATGTTACGATTGGTAAGGTTAGGAGAGGACTGTTCCGAATTCTGTGCTATAAACTGCTCTTCGGTGGAATTCTGAGCTTCACCTTGTTCTGATATATTCAGCTTGACTCTAGGAAAGACCGCAATGGTGGACTCGGCAACTTTTGCTGAGTTACGCAACGATAGCTTGTGTTAGGTTAGGTCAGTGTTGGTCAGGATATCTTCGTCTTTTGCGTTATACGCTGAAACGACGCGGATGTCTGTGATCTACTGTGTTGTAGTATATTCAGCTTGGCACTTGAGAGGTCAGCAGCTGTGGTGTAGGGCGGTTTGGTGGAGTTAGGTTGTGTTTAGTTATGCTCTCTTTGGCTAGGTTAGGCCTGGACAGCTTTGACTTTTCTGCTTTACACTGCTATTCGGTGGACTTCTGCGCTCTACTGTGATCTAACATGCTCGTCTTGCTCTGGGGAGAACAGAAACGGGGACCGCGGTGCGTTAGTTAGGGTTATGTTACGTTTGGTTTGGTTTGGTTTGTCTTGGTTAGAATAGGGTATCTTTGACTTTTGTGCTGCATACAGATATGCGGTCGAGTTCTGCGCTCCACTGTGACCTAGTATGTTCTGCTTGGCTCTGGAGAGGCCAGTAATTGCGGTCTCGACATTTCACGTTGAGATACGCTACGTTCGGTTATGTTAAGTTAGTTATGGTTAGGTTTGGATATCTTCGACTTTTGTGCTATAAACTGACGTCCGTTGGACTTCTGCTCTCCACTATGCCCTACTATGCTCTGCTTGGCTCTGCGGCGGCCAGCAATAGCTGTCGACGCAGGTTAGATTGAGTTAGATTACGTTTGGTTATGTTATGTTCGTTTCGGTTATGCTATCGTGGTTTTGTCTTATGTGCTCAACACTGAAAATCTATGGACTTCTGTGCTCTACTGCGCACTGTCGTAATCTGCATGTCTTTGGTGAAGCTAGCAATAGTGGTCGTGGCGCGTTAGGATTAGTTATTCCACGTTTGGTTGGACTCTACACGCCTCCGGGGAAGCGAGCTTTAGCTGCCGTGGCACGATATGTTGGGTTGGGTAACGTTTGATTAGGTTAGTTTAGGCTAGTTTCTGTCGGGTTGGCTTTGTCTCTTGTGCTATACACTGCTATACGGTAGTTTCTACGCTCCACGTCGCTCTACAATAATCTTCTCGACTAAGGGGAAGCCAGCAATAGTTGTCTCGGCCCGTTAGCTTGAGTTAGGATACGTTCAGTTACGTTGCGACAGTTGGGTTAGGTCTGGATAGATTTGACTTTCCTGGTATGCACTGTTATTCCATGGGCCTGTAAGCACCTCAGTGCTCTAGTGTACTCTGCTTGTCCCTGGGGAGGCCAGTAATGTTGATCTCGGCACGTCAGGTTGAGATACAATACGGTTGGTTGGGTTATGTTGGCGCCAGTAAGGGCTCGACAGCTCCGACTTTTCTGCTATACACTGCCATTCGATCGATTTCTGCGCTCTACTCTCCTTTATTATGTCCTGCTTGGCTGTGTGGAGGCCAGCAAAACCGGCCGTAGCGCGTTCGGTTTGGTTAGATTACGCTATGTTATGATAGTTTAGTTTCGGTTTGGTCATGGTAACTCTGACTTATGTGCTCTAAACTAATATTCTATGGACCTGTGTGCTCTACTGTGCTCTATTGTATTCCGATACCCTCTGGGGATTCCAGCAATAGTGGCCGCGGCGCGTTAGATTTAGTTATTCTATGTTTGGTTAGGTTAGGTTGGGTTAGGTTAGGTTGTGTCAAGCTCGGTCAGGTTGTCTTTGACTGCCGTGCTGTACACTGCTTTTCGAAGTATTTCTGTTCACGCCTGTGCTCTACTATATTCTGCTTGGCCCTGGGAAAGCCACCAACATTCGCGGCTGCTTATGTTGGGTTATGCTACGTTTGGTTAGGTTAGCATAGGGCAGGTTATGCTGGGATAACTGCCTCTCTTGTCCTATTCACTGCAATGCGGTGGATTCCTGCGCTATACTGTACCCTGGTACAATATTCGTGTCTTCGCGGAGACGAGCAATGGTGTTCTCGTCAAGTTAGGCTGAGTTATGTTACGTTCGGACATGTCACGTTGGGCAGGGTTTGGGCAGGCTACATTGACTTGTGTCCCTTACACTGCTATTCGGTGGATTTCTGTGATCTAGTGTACTCTACTACATTCAGCTTGTCTCCTGGGAGGCCAGGAGCTGTGGTCGAGGCACGCTCCATTTGGTTACGCAACGGTTGGCTAGGTTCAGACAGGCTGCTTTGACTTTTGTGCTATATGCTGCTATTCCTTGAGTTTGTGTGATCTACTGCGCTGTATCGCATTCTGCTTGGCTCTGGTGTGGCCAGGAGCGGTGGTCGCGGCACGTAACGTTAAGTTATGCTACGTTAGGTTGTGTTAGGCTAGGGCAGGTTAGGTTATGGTGTCTACAGCCTTTGTGCTTTGCACTGCAATGCGGTGGATTTCTGCGCTATGCGGTGCTCTAGCATTTTCTGCTTGGGCCTATGGATGCCAGCAGTATTGTCCGCGTCACGTTATGTGGAGGTAGGCTACGTTTGGTTAGGATACGTTAGCTCGTGCTAATTCTGGATACATATGACTTTTGTGCTATACACTGCGTTTTCATGGACTTCTGCGCCCTACTGTCCTCTAGTAAGTTCAACTCGACTCTGTGGATGCCAGAAATAGTGGTCGGGGTACGTTAGGGTGAGCTATGCCACGAGTGTTTGCGTTAAGATTGCATATATTGGGATAGCTTTGCCTTCTTCGCTATACGCTGGTAGTCGGTGGACTTCTGCGCACCATTGTGCTCTAGTATGGCCTGCTAGACTTTATGGTGGCCAGCAGTAATGGTCTCGGCACGTTAGGTTGTGTTATGCATCATCCGGGTGTGTTACGTTTGGTGAGGTTAGGATATGATATTTCAGACATTTGCGCCATACAATGCTATCCGCAGATTTCTGCGCTCTACTGTGTTATAATATTATCTGCTTGGCTCAAGGGACCCCAGCGATAGTGATCTCGCCTCGTTAGGTTTAGTTATGCTACGTTCGGTTAGGTTAGGTTATATCAAGCTCGGTCAGGTTACATTTGACTTTCGTGCTGTACTCTGCTGTTCGGAGGATTTCTGCAATCGACTGTGCACTACTAAATCCTGCTTCGCGCTGGGTAGGCCAGCAATGGTCGCGGCACGTTATGTTGAGTTAGGCTACGTTTGGCTATGTCATGTCACGTTATGTTTGGTTAGGATGGCTTCGACTTTCGTGCTATAAACCATTGTACGGAAGGTACCTGTGGTCTACTGTGTTCCACTGTATTCTGCTTGACTCTGTGGTGTTCGGCAGCATTGGCTGCGGCACGCTCTATTGAATTACGCTACGTTTGGTTAGTTTAGGGTAGGTGAGGTTGTGTTAGGATATCTACGGCTTTTGTGCTATTCACTGGAATGCGGTAGGTTTCTGCGCTCTACTTGCTGCAGTACATTCTGCTTGGCTCTCGGGAGGCCAGCTACAGTGCTCTCGGCATGTTAAATTGAGCTATGCCACTTTAGGTTATGTTACGTTTGCTGAAGTTAGGACGGGCTTGTTTAGACATATGTGCTAAGCACTGCCATCTTCCGACTTCTGCGCTCTTCTGCGTTCTAATATTCTCGCATTGGCTCTCGGGAGGCCAGCAATAGTGGTCCCGGCGCCTTAGGCTTTGCTATGCTACGTTTGCGTAAGACAAAATTGGTTATGTTTGGAGAGTATAGCTTATACTGTAGTGCCATCACTGATGTTCGCTGTATTTCTGCGCTCTACTGCGCTCCGGTTTGTCCAACTTGGCTCTGGGGTGGTCATTAATAGTAGTTCTGGCACGCTTGGTTGGGCTATGTTACGTTTCGCTAGGGTAGATTAGGAAATCTTTGTTAGGACTTATACGACTTTTGTGCTATACACTGATATTCGATGGATTCCTTCGCTCTACATTGCCCTACTATACCCTGCTCGGCTCAGGGGAGGCGAGCAATGGCAGCTGCTGTACGTTAGGTTGAGTTATGCTACGTTAGGGTATGTCAAGTCAGTCTGTATTTTGTTACGATAGCTTCGACTTTCGTGCTGCACATTGTTATTCGATGGATTTCTGAGATTTACTGTGCTCTACAACATTCTTCTAGTCGATGGGGAGACCAGGAGCAGTGGCCGCGGTACTCTGTGTTGAGTGACGCTACGTGAGGGTAGATTAGGTTCGGTTATGATTTCCTCGACTTTTGTGCCATCCACTATAATGCGGCAGATTTCTGCGCAGAACTGCTTCCTTGTACATTCAATTCAGGACCTCAATTTTGTTCTCGGCACGTAATTTTGATGTAGGCTAGGTTTGGTTATGTCACGTCTGGTGTGGTTAGGATAGGATTGTACAGAATTTTGTACTATACACTGCCATCCACGGCTTCCTGCGCTATACTGTACTCTAGTATATTCTGCCTCACCCTGTGGTGGCTGCACGTTTGGTTAAGTTAATTTACGCTTGGTTCGGTTTGTGTAGGTTAAGTTTGGTCAAGTTGGCTGTGACGCTTGTGCTATGTACAGATATTCTATGGATTTCTGCACTGTAATCACGTCTAATATGTTCTGCTTGACTCTGGGGAGAGCAGCAATAGTTGTCCAGGCACGTGAGTTTGAGTTATGGTTTCGCTGGGTTAGGTTAGGTCTGGTTAGGATGGGATATTTGCGACATCTGTGCTGCACACTGCTATTTGGTGGCTTTCTGCGCTCCACAGTACTCCATTATGTCCTACTTGTCACCGGAGATATCAGCAATATCTTTTACGACACGTTAGGTTGTATTAGCTTACGCTTGGTTAGGTTAGGTTAGTCCGGGCGTTATGCGATTCGCCGTCGAGTCGTTCGCTGGACGGCGACCATGGTCGTGCGCGGTTACGGCACGATTTCCTACGAGGCGTCGGTCGTCGTGGCGGGTGTTTCGCCGTTCGGTCTGCTACCGCGGGAGGGGTCGAGTGCAGTATATACGGACTCCTCCACCGGGGCGGCGACGGTGCACCAGCAGAATGGGCCGTTTCGTTGAGGCGTATGTTCCGACGGCCCTTGTGGACCGCCTGACGAGCCTGGATGAGGAAACAGAGCAGCCGTGGGCACCGCCAGATAGGGCCTGTGCTCCCCCTTCTGGATTCATGAGCGCGAAGCGGCAGCCGGCACAACTTCCGCCTGACACAGGTGCTAACCGGGCACGGCTCCTTCGGGGAGTACCAGTGTCGAATCGTGCAGGAACGTGAAACGCGTTGTCATCACTGCGCGGTGGGCGGGACACGGCGCAGCACACGCTATAGGAAAGTCCGGCGTTGCCTATCGAGCCCCAGGTCCTGTGTCGCGTGGTTGGTCGTTACCTTTCTCTCTCCGTTGTCGTGGCGCAGATGACGGTGTGCTTAGGAGCGTGACGTCCTGTGGCCTACTCCTTCGATGTTGTTATGTTACAGAAGGAGGCCGCGGAGAGAGCCCGCGAGCAGATGGCGGGCATCTCGCTCGTGGGGCTGCGGAGGCTGCGAGCGCCGCGCCGCATGGCGCCTCGCGCCCAGCCGTATGAGACAACGCGTTAGCCCTCCGCCTTCGCGAGCTGCCCTGTACCTGCTGCCGGGGGGACCCCCACTCTCTCCCTTTGTATCCCAAGTTAGGGAGACCACGGGCATGCGCTTGGGGGCCCGCCTGTTCGTAAGACCGTGGTCTTGACGCGCGGCGCCACGTGGTGGACGCGCGGTGTCCGCAAGGTGTGCGTGTGTTTCGGTGTGGTGGTACGCGTTGTGTGTGCCCGCGAACGACCCATCTCGCGCGCATGGGCGCGGCTGTTTCGGGTGCGAGGTCGCGTCTCGCCGAGAGGCAACTACGGTTGTGTCGCGGTGGCGCCCTGGCAGCTGCGTCGCCGCGATGTCCAGGGCGCGCCGAAATGCGAAAGGCTGGCCATCGTGGGGGACTTGGTGTGTAAAAGTCCCACCTAAACCCGCCCCTTCCACTAGGGGAGCCGGGTACCTTAGGACGATGTCCCCTACGTGAAAAAGGGTTAGCCTGTGTTAGGTTAGAATAGCTTTGACTTTGCCGCTGTGCATTGCCAGTCTACGGGCATCTGCGCTCTACGTTCCTCTAATATTTTCGGCTTGGCTGTGGGAAGGCCAGCAACAGTGGACTCGGCTCGTTAGGTTTAGTTAGTCTACGTTTGGTTATGCCAGGATTGGTCAGGTTAGGTTAGGGCACCCTCGACTGATTTGCTATACGCAAATTTTCCTGGATTTCTGAACTGTGCTGTGCTATAATTTTCTCTGCTTGGGGCTTTGGAGGCCAGCAATAGTAGTCTCGGCAAGTTAGTTTGGGTTACGCTGCGTTTGGTTAGGTTACGTTTGGTTAGGTTAGGATAGGATAGCATTGACTTTTGCGCAATGAACTGTAACAGCAATCGTGGTCTCGGCACGTTAGGTTTTGCTATGCTTCGTTCGGCTAGGTCAGGTTACGTCAGGTTAGGTTAGGATATCTTTGGCTTCTGTGCTCTGCACTTCTGTGCGGCTGAATTCTCCGGCTCCCGGTTCTCTAATATATTCTGCTTTGCTCTCGGGAGGTCAGTAATTGTGGTGTCGGCACGTTATGTTGAGTTAGGTTACATCTGGTTATGTTAGTATACGGTATCTTCGACTATTGCGCTGTACACAACTATTCGGTAGATTTCTGCGCACTTCATTGCTCTACTATACTCGCACGGACTCTGGCGGGGCCAAGAACGGTGGTCCCGTGACATTAGGTTAAGTTATGGTACGTAAGCTTATATTACGTTCGGATATGTTATTTTAGGAGAGAATTCAGGTTTGTGCTATAGACTGCAGTTCGGTGGACTTCTACGCACTACATAGCTCTACTATGATATGCTCGACTCTGGGGAGGCCAGTAATAGTGGTCTCGGCACGTTAGGCTTAGCTAGGCTGCGCTCGGTTATGTTACGTTTCCTTTGGTTATGTCCGGATAGCTTGGACTCTCGTGGTATGCACAGTTTTTCGGCGCAATCGTGCACTCTACAGTGCCCTACTATATTCTGCTTGTCCCCGGGAAGCCCAGTAATAGTTGCCGCGGCTCTCTATTTTGAGTTAGGCTTCGTTTGGTTAGGTAACACTTGCTTGGCTTAAGCTAGGGTGGCTTTGACTTTTGTACTATACACTGAGATTCTATGGATTTCTGCGCTTTACTCTCATCTAGTATGTTCTGCTTGGCTCTGAGGAGGGCAGCAATAGAGGTCACGAAACGTTAGGATTTGGTAGGTTACGTTGGATTGCATTACGTTTGGCTAGGTTAGGAAAGGATAGCGTTGACCTTTATGCTGCAAACTGCTATATTGTTGACCCCTGCGCTCTACTGCGTTCTAATATGATGTGATTGGCTCCGTGGAGGCAAGCAATTGTGCTCTCGGCACGCTAGGTCTGTTTAGGTTACGCTTGGGTTGGCTGGGTTGGGGTAGGTGTGGTTAGGATAGAATTTGCTTTTGTGCCGTTGACTGCTATTCGGTCGATATCCATGCACTGCATTGCTCCACCAGTATCTGCTTGTCTCTGGGGTAGCCAGCAATAGGGGTCGCGGCACGTATGGAAAAGTTAGGTTACGTTTGGTTAGGTAATATTTGGTTATGCTTGGAATGGATAACTTTGACATTTGTGCTCTACCCTGCTATTTGGTGAATTTCTGCTCTGTACTGTGCACTGATATGCACTGCTCGGCCCTGCTGAAGCCAGCAATGCTTGACGCGGCACGTTGGGCTGAGTTAGATACCGTTTGGTTAGGTTTGGTTGGGTTGGTTCATGTTGGGATAGCTTTGACCTATTTGCTCGGCACTGATATTGTATGGACCTGTGTGCTCTACTGTGCTCTGTCTATTCTGCTTGTCCCTGGGGAAGACAGCAATAGTGGTCGCGGCACGTTAGGTTTAGGTATTCTACTTTGGGTTATGTTAAGTTAGGCCTGGTTAGGTTAGTATATCTTTGACTTTCGAGCTATACATTGCTCTTTGGCGGCTTTCTGCCCTCTACTGCGCTCAACTATACTCTGCACAACTCTGGGGAGGCCAGGAGTAGTGGTCGTGGTACGATAGGCTCTGTTAGGCTACGTTTGGCATTGTTACGGTTGGTAAGGTTAGGAGAGGATATCTCTGACTTTCGTGCCATACACTGCCATCCTCTGTACCACTGCGATTTACTTTCCTCTAATGTGCTCAGCTTGGCGATGGGGAGGACAGGAACAGTGGCCTCGGCACACAAGGTTATGATAGATTGCGTTTGGTTTTATTACGTTTGGATAGGTGTCGATAGGATATCCTTGACGTTTGTGATATACACTGCTATTCGGTGGATTTCTGCGTCCTACGGTGCTCTATTATACTCCGCTCGATTCTGCAGTGGCCAGTAATAGTGGTCCTGGCCCGTTAGATTGAGATAGGCTGTGTTTCGTTAAGTTCTGTTGGTTTGTGTTAGGCTTGTGTGGCGTAGACTTTTCTGATATACACCGCGATTGTATGGATTTCTGGGTTCTAGTGATCACTTTTATGTTCTACGTGGCCCTGGGCATCGTGGTCGCGGAACGTTAGGTTTAGTTAGGTTACGCTTGGTTATATAACGGTGGGCTACGTTTGGAGGTGATAGCTTTGTCTTTTGTGCTATACACTGCCAATTGGTGGATTTCAGCGCTCTAAAGTGCTCTAGTATGTTCAGCCAGGCACTAGGAAGAGCAGCAGGTGTGTTCTCGGCACGTTACGTTTAGCTATGTTACGTTCGGATAGGTTATGTTAGGCTATGTTTGCTTAGGAGAGCTTTTACTTTTGTGCCATGCACTGTAGTACCGTGGATTTCTGCGCTCAACTGTGGTCTGGTATCATCTGCTTGTCTCTCGGGAGGGCAGAAACAGTGGCGTCGGCAAGGTAAGTTGGTTTAGATTACGGTTGGTTGCGTTACGTATGGTTAGGATAGGACAGGATAGCTTCGGCTTTTATGCTATACGCCGCTGTTCGGTGCATTTCTGCGCACTACTGTGCTCTAGTACGCTCTGCTTGGCTATGTGGATGCCAGCAATAGTGGCCACGGCACGCCAGGTTGAGATAGATTACGCACGGTTATATTAAGTTTGGATAGGTTATGATAGGGTAGTTTTGACTTTTGTGTTATATACTGCTCTACGATGGATTTCTGCGCTCTAGATTGCTTTACTATACTCTGCTTGACTTCCGGAAGGCCAGCAATAGCGGTCGCGGTACATAATATTTAGTTAGGCTACGTTCAGCTTGGCTAGGTTAGGACATGTTAGGTTAGGATATCTGATGCTTTTGTGCTATACACTGCTATGCCGTGGATTACTGCGCTCTACTGTCACCTAATATGTCCTGCTTTGCTCTGGTGTGGCCAGCAATAGCAGCCTCGGCACGATTCATTAAGTAAGGCTACGCTTTGTTATGTTACGTTTGGTCAGGTTTGGACAGGAAGGCCTTAGCTTCTGTGCTATACACTGCGACTCGCTGTGTTTCTGCGCTCTGCACAGCTCTGCTACAACCTGCTTGGCTCTCGTGAGGCCAGCAATAGCGGTCGTGGCAGGATAGGTTGAGATATTTGAGGCTTCGTTGGGCTACGTTAGGTTAGGATGTTTGGATAGGATGTCATTTAACTTTGTGTTATACCCCTCTATTCGGTTCTTTCTGCGCTCCACTGTCCTCTAATATGTTCTGCTTGGATCTGCGATGCCAACAATAGTGGCATTGTCTCGTTAGGTTATGTTAGGTTGCGTTTGGCTTTATAACGTTTTGATATGTTAGGACATGGTAGCTTCGACTTTCGCGCTAAGCACTGCCACTCGGTGGTTTTCTGCCCTCTAAATTGCCATACTATACTCTGCTCGACTCACGGGGTGCGAGCAATAGTGGTCGTGGCACATTAGGTGGAGCTAGGTTACGCTTGATCGGGTCAGGTGAAGTTATGCTTGGTTTCTGTAACTTTGATTTTCGTGCTGTACACAGCTATTCGGTGGGTTTCTGCACTCCAATGCGCTCTACTCTATTCTGCTAGACCCTGTGGAGGCCAGCAGTAGTGGTCGTG
Source organism: Eufriesea mexicana (assembly GCF_001483705.2). Lineage (NCBI taxonomy): Eukaryota > Metazoa > Arthropoda > Insecta > Hymenoptera > Apidae > Eufriesea > Eufriesea mexicana. Next base: position 96,931 of record NW_016912552.1, read on the forward strand.
GCATGTTACGTTGAGTTTGGCTACGTTGGGTTGAGTAATGCTCGTTCGGGTTTGGTTTGGATATCTTCGACTTTTCTGCTGTACGCTGCGGTTCCATGGATTTCTGCGCCCTACTCTCCTCTATTATGTTCCGCTTTGGGCCAGGGAGGCCGGCAATAGTGTCGTCGGCCCGTTAGGTTATGATAGGACACGTTTGGTTCGGTTAGCTTTGTTTGGATTAGGTTTGGATATGTTTGGCTTTCGTGCTATACACTGCCATTCTATGGACTTCTGCGCTCTACTCTCCTCTAAAGTGCCCGGCTTGGTGGCGGGGACGCCAGCAATAGTGGGCTAGGCACGTCAAGTTGAGTTAAGTAACGTTCAGCTGTGTTAGGTTAGGATGCGCTTGGTTAGGATAGCTTTGACTTTTGTGATATACACCGCAATGCGGAGGAATACTGCTCTCTGCTGTGTACTAGTATATTTTGCTTGGCACTGTGCAGGCAAGGAACAGTGCTCGCGGTACGTTGGGTTGAGTTTGATTCCGTTTGGCTGGGTTAGGTTTGGTAGGGTTAAGTTAGATTAGCTTTGACTTATGTGCTCAACACTAGCCTTCTTTGGACTTCTGCGCTCTACTGTGCTCTCGCATGTTCTGCTTTGCACAGGGGGGCCAGCAATGGTGGTTTCGGCACGCTTGTTTGAGTAAGTTTACGCTTGGCATCGCTACGTTGGGACAGGTTTGGTGAGGATAGCTTTGACTTTTGTGCTATACAGTGCTGTTCGGTTGATTTTTGCGCCCTACTGTGTTAGAATATGATCTGCTTCGCTCTGCGGATGCCAGGAATGGTGGTGTCGTCGAGTTAGGTTGAGTTATGCTAAATTTTGGTTAGGATACGTTGGTCTTGGGTAGGCCTTGACAGCTGTGTCCTTCGTGTTATACGATGATATTCGGTGGAATCCTGCGCTCTACCATGCTCCACTATACTCTATTCGAATCTGGGATTGCCAGTAATAGTGGTCGCGGCACGTTATGTTGGGATATGTTACGTTCGGTTACGTTACGGTTTGTTAGGTTATGAGGGGATGTCTTTAACTCTTGTGCTATACACTGCTATTAGGTGGATTTCTGCGCTCTAGACTGCTATAATAAGCTCTGCCTGGCCCAAGGGTGGCCAGCATTACTAGTCTCTCCTCATTAAGATGAGTTAGGCTACGTTCGGTTAGGTCAGCGTTGGACAGGTTGGATAAGCATATCTTCCACATATGTGCTGTACACTGCAATGTGGCCGACTACGGCGCTCTACTGTGCTCTAGTATATTCTGCTTGGCCCTGCGGAGGCTAGCGATGATGATCTCGGCAAGTTATGTTGAGCTAAGCCACGATCGGTTGTGTTACGTATGGTTACGTTAGGATAGTGTTACACCAGATATTGTGCTGTGCACTACGACTCTATGGATTTCTGCGCTCTCCCTTCACTAAAAAGTTCTACCTGGCTCTCGGCGGTCAGCAAAAGTGGTCTCGGCTTGTCAGGAAGGGTTAGGTTAGACTTGGTTACGTCCATTTTGGTCAGGGTAGGATAGGAGAGCTTTGACTTTTGCTATGTACAGTGCCATACAGTACATTTCTGAGCACGACTGTGCACCAATGCGATTTGCCTCGACTTGCGGTGGTCAACAATAGTGGTGACGGCATGCTTGCGTAAGTTAGGTTACGCTTTGTTTGGTTAGCGTAGGTTAAGTTTGGTGAGGTTGGCGGCGGCGTTTGCGCTATTCGCAGCTTTTCTATGGATATCTGCCCTCTAATCTCATCTAACATGTTCTGCTTGGCTCAGGGCAGAGCAGCAATAGTTGTCTAGGCACGTTAGTTTGAGTTATGGTACGTTTTGCTAGGTTAGGTTAGGTCAGGTTAGGATAGGATATCTGCGACTTGTGTGCTCTACACTGCCATTTGGTGGATTTCTGCGCTCTACAATGCTCTATTATGTTCTGCATGGCACCGGGGAGAGCGGCAGTAGATTTCACGGCGCGTTGGGTTGTGTATCTTAATGCTTGGTTAGGTTAGTTTATTCTGGGTGTCATGCGATTCACCGCGGAGTCGCTCGCTGGATGGCGACCATGGTCGTGCGCGGTTACGGCACGATTTCATACGAGGCGTCGGTCGTCGTGGCGGGTGTTCCGCCGTTCGGTAAGCTTTGACTTATGTGCTCAACACTAGCCTTCTTTGGACTTCTGCGCTCTACTGTGCTCTCGCATGTTCTGCTTTGCACAGGGGGGCCAGCAATGGTGGTTTCGGCACGCTTGTTTGAGTAAGTTTACGCTTGGCATCGCTACGTTGGGACAGGTTTGGTGAGGATAGCTTTGACTTTTGTGCTATACAGTGCTGTTCGGTTGATTTTTGCGCCCTACTGTGTTAGAATATGATCTGCTTCGCTCTGCGGATGCCAGGAATGGTGGTGTCGTCGAGTTAGGTTGAGTTATGCTAAATTTTGGTTAGGATACGTTGGTCTTGGGTAGGCCTTGACAGCTGTGTCCTTCGTGTTATACGATGATATTCGGTGGAATCCTGCGCTCTACCATGCTCCACTATACTCTATTCGAATCTGGGATTGCCAGTAATAGTGGTCGCGGCACGTTATGTTGGGATATGTTACGTTCGGTTACGTTACGGTTTGTTAGGTTATGAGGGGATGTCTTTAACTCTTGTGCTATACACTGCTATTAGGTGGATTTCTGCGCTCTAGACTGCTATAATAAGCTCTGCCTGGCCCAAGGGTGGCCAGCATTACTAGTCTCTCCTCATTAAGATGAGTTAGGCTACGTTCGGTTAGGTCAGCGTTGGACAGGTTGGATAAGCATATCTTCCACATATGTGCTGTACACTGCAATGTGGCCGACTACGGCGCTCTACTGTGCTCTAGTATATTCTGCTTGGCCCTGCGGAGGCTAGCGATGATGATCTCGGCAAGTTATGTTGAGCTAAGCCACGTTCGGTTGTGTTACGTATGGTTACGTTAGGATAGTGTTACACCAGATATTGTGCTGTGCACTACGACTCTATGGATTTCTGCGCTCTCCCTTCACTAAAAAGTTCTACCTGGCTCTCGGCGGTCAGCAAAAGTGGTCTCGGCTTGTCAGGAAGGGTTAGGTTAGACTTGGTTACGTCCATTTTGGTCAGGGTAGGATAGGAGAGCTTTGACTTTTGCTATGTACAGTGCCATACAGTACATTTCTGAGCACGACTGTGCACCAATGCGATTTGCCTCGACTTGCGGTGGTCAACAATAGTGGTGACGGCATGCTTGCGTAAGTTAGGTTACGCTTTGTTTGGTTAGCGTAGGTTAAGTTTGGTGAGGTTGGCGGCGGCGTTTGCGCTATTCGCAGCTTTTCTATGGATATCTGCCCTCTAATCTCATCTAACATGTTCTGCTTGGCTCAGGGCAGAGCAGCAATAGTTGTCTAGGCACGTTAGTTTGAGTTATGGTACGTTTTGCTAGGTTAGGTTAGGTCAGGTTAGGATAGGATATCTGCGACTTGTGTGCTCTACACTGCCATTTGGTGGATTTCTGCGCTCTACAATGCTCTATTATGTTCTGCATGGCACCGGGGAGAGCGGCAGTAGATTTCACGGCGCGTTGGGTTGTGTATCTTAATGCTTGGTTAGGTTAGTTTATTCTGGGTGTCATGCGATTCACCGCGGAGTCGCTCGCTGGATGGCGACCATGGTCGTGCGCGGTTACGGCACGATTTCATACGAGGCGTCGGTCGTCGTGGCGGGTGTTCCGCCGTTCGGTATGCTTCCTTGGGGGGGGGGG
>NW_016912552.1:100746-165108 GCF_001483705.2 Eufriesea mexicana
CTGTGTCTACTGTGCCCTACTACTTCCTGGTTGGCCGTGGAGAGACCAGCAATAATGTTCGCGGCACGTTATGTTGAGTTATCCTATGTTTGGTTAGGTTCTGTTGCTTTGGTTTAGGCTTTGGTTGCTAAGACTTTTGTGACATACCCTGCAATTCTATGGATTTCTTCATTCTACTATCCACTATTATGTTCTGCTTGGCTCTGGCTCTGGCCAGAAATCGTTTTCGCGTCACGTTGGATTGTGTTATGCAATCGATTCTCATTATTACGGTTGTATATGTTAGAAGGTGACAGCTTTCACTTTCGTGCTGTATACTGCTATTCGGTTGATTTCAGCGCTCGAATGTGCTCTGCTATACCCTACTTGGTCCTGTGGTGGCCAGCAACAGCTGTCGTGGCGCGTCAGGTTGATTTAGGTTATGTTACGTTAGGTTAGGCTATGTTTGTTCAGGGCAGCTTTGATTTTCGTACTATACACTGTTATTCGGCGGATTTCTGCGCTCTATATTGCTCTACTTTGCTCTGCTCGCCTCTGGTGATGCGAGCAATAGTGGTCGTGACTCGTCAGGTTTAGTTAGTCCACGTTTGGTTAGGTTAGGTTATGTAAGGTTAGGTCAGGGTGTGTTCGGTTTTTGTGTTATACGCTGCTGTTTGGTGGCTCGCTGCGCTCTACTGTGCCCTAGTATATTCTGCTTGGTTCTGAGGATGTCATCCATTGTGGTCTAGGCACGTTAGGTTGAGTTAGGCTTCGTTTGGCCGTGTTAGGCTAGGGTAGCTTTGACTTTTGTGCAATAAACTGCTGTTCGTCGTATTCCTGCTCACAACATTGCGTCTGCTATACTCTGCTCGACTCTGAGGTGGCCAGCAACTGTGGTCTTGGCGCGACAGGCTGCGCTATGGTAGGATTGATTAGGCTCGTTTGGGCTAGGTTTGGACATGATGTCTTTGACTTTTGTGCAGTACACTGCTGTTCGTTGTGTTTCGGCGCCCTCCCGCGCTTTAGTATATCCTGCTTGGATTTGGGGAGGCCAGAATTTGTGGTCTCGGCTTGTTAGGCTTGGTTAGTCCACGATAAGTTATGTAACGTTTTTTCGGGTTAGGTTAGGAAATATTTGCCTTTTGTGTTCTACGCTGCTCTTCGGCGGATTTCTGCGCTCTACACTGCTATATTATGCTGCGCGCGAATCTCGGCAGGCCAGCAACAGTGTCACGGCACGTTATTTTGTGTTAGGTTATCTTTGGCTATGTTAGTTTACGACGTGTTAAGTTAGAATTGCTTCGAATGTTGTGATACACACTGTTATTCTATGGACTTCTGCGCTATTCGGGGCGCTATCACACATTGCTCTTCTCTGAGGGCGCCAGGATTAGTGCTCTCAGCACGTTAGGTTGTGTCCTGTTACGTTTGGCTAGGACGGGGTTGGTTATGTTTGGTTAGTATGGCTTTGACGTTTGTGAAATACAATGCTTCTCGGCGGATTTCTGCGCTTCACTCTTCTCCAGTACATTCTGCTTGGCTATGGGGAAGCCGGCAGTAGTGCACGCTGCACGATAGGTTCAGTTATGCTATGTTCGTTTGTGTTACGTTCGGATAGGCTAGGAGAGGATATCCTAGAATTTTGTGCTTTACACGGCTCATCGGTGGGTTTGCGCGCCCTTGGTTGCTATGCTATACCCTACCCGTCTCAGTGGGGGGGGGGGAGAAGCATTGGCGGTGATGGCACGATTGGTTGTGTCACGATTCGTTTGGCTATGCTATGTTATGTTAGGCTTCACAAGGATGGCTTTGGCTTTTGTGCTGTACCCTGCTATTCTGTGAGTTTCTGCGCTGTACTATGCTATAATATGCTCTGCTTGGCCATGTGGTGGCCAGCAATAAAGGACTTGGCACGTTAGGCTGAGTCAGGCTACGTTTGGTTAGGTTATGTTTGACACTGTTAGTTTGGGACAGCATTGCCTTTCGTGGTATACACTCCCATTCTGTGGGTTTCCGCGCTCTACGGTGCTCTGCTCTACTCTGCTCGACTCTGTGAAGGCCAGCAATAGTATTCGCTGCACGTTTGTGTCAGTCAGTCTAGGTTTGGTTTTGTTTGGTAAGGCTAGGTTAGTTTAGGGTATCTGTGACTTTTGTGCTATACAGTGCAACTTTGTGGCCTTCTGCGTCTCACTGTGCTGAAGTACATTCAGCATGCGTCTGGGCAGGCCAGCAATGGTGATCGCGGCACGACCGGTTGAGTTACGTTACGTTTGCTTTGATTAGGTTAGGTTAAGGTTGGTTAGAATAGCTGTCTATTGTGCTGTATACTGCTGTAGAGTGGATTCCTCCGCACTACTGAGCTCTAGCATATTCTGCTCGGCTTTACGGAGGTCAGCCCTAGTGTTCTCGGCACGTCACGCTGTGGTACGTTGCGTGCGGTTATGTTACGTTTGGTTAATGTAGGAGAAGGTAGCTTTGACTATTACACTATACACTGATATTCGGTTTAACTCTGCGCTGTACATTGTTCTACTTAACTCCGCTGGACTCCCTGGAGGCCAGCAAGGGTGGTTGCGGCACATTACGTTTAGTTACGCTACGTTCAGTTAGGTTAGGTTAGAAGAGGTTAGGTTAGAATGGCTTTGAGATTTGCGCTATACACCGCTACCCTGTCGATAACTGCGCTCTGCTTTGCTCTATCATCATCCGCTTGTCTCTGGCGAGGCTAGCAATTGTGGTCGTGGCACGTTTGGTTGTGATATGTTATGTTGAGTTAGTTAAGCTTTTGACAGGTTTGGATAGGGAAGCTTTGACTTTTTGCTATACACTCCTATGCGGTGGATTTCTGTGCCCTACTGTGCTCTAACATTCTCTGCTTGGCGCTGGTTAGTCCAGCAATAGCGGTCTCGTTGGGTTAGAATGAGTTATGATGCATATAGTCGGGCTATGTTTGGATAGGTCAGGAGAGGATAGCCACGTCCTTTGCTCTGTAGACAGCTATTCGGTGAATTTCTGCGCTCTACTGTGAAATAATATCCCCTACTTAGCTCCGTGATTTCCAGAAATGGTGGCAGCGGTGCGTCAGGATGTGCTATGTTGCGATCGGCTTGGTTATATTTGTATGTGTTACGTTAGGATATCTCCGACTTCCGTGCTAGAACTGCCATTCTGCGGGCGTCTGCGCTATACTCTAACCCAATATGCTCTGCTTGGCGATGGGAAGTCTAGCAATATTTGGTTAGGCACGTTAGGTTGGAACTGGTTACGTTTGGTCATGTTAGTTTGGGTCAGGCTATGTTGTAATATCTTCTACTTATCTGCTTTGCACTACAATGGGCCGGATTTCTGCGCTCTAATGCGCTCTAGTATACTCTGGTTGTCTCTGGGGAGCACAGTAATAGTGGTCCTAGCACGTTAGGATGGGTTTGGTTACGGTACGTTATGTTAGCTTGGGTTAGGTTTGGTTCGGTTAGCTATGACTTTTGTGCTATACACTGCTATTCGGTGGATCTCTTCGCTTTTTGTTATCTAATATTCTCTACCTTGCTCTTGGGAGGCCATAAATAGTGTCCGCGGCGCGTTACGTTTTGTTTGGTTACGCTTGGTTATGTTACGTTTGACTACAATAGGATAGGTTAACTTTGAAGTTTGCGCTATGCACTGCTATTCGGTGGGTTTCGCTGCTGCTCCTTGCTCTCCTATACCATACGCGACTCTGCGGAGGCCAGCGTCGGCGGTCGTGGCACGATAGGTTTAGTCCGGTTACGCTCTGTTGTGTTAGGTTTGGTTAGGCTTGTCCTGGACAGCTATAGCTTTTTGCTGTACCCTGCTATTCGTTTGATTTCTGCGCTCTACTGTGCCCTAATAGGTCCTGCTTGGCTTTGGGGCGGGCAGCAGTAGCAGCCTCAGCGCGTTCGAATGTGTAAGGATATGTGTGGTTATGATACGGTTGGTTAGGTTAGGAGAAGATTGCTTTGACTTTAGTGCAATAGGCTGCTGTTAGGTGGATTTCTGCGCCCAACTGTATACAAGAATGTCCTGCTTGTCTCTGGGGATGGCAAAAACAGCGGTCACGGCACGGTAGGCTGAGTCAGGCTATGTTTGGTTATGTTCCGTTGGTTTCGGTTAGGCTTGGGGAGCCTTGACTCTTCTGATATACAATGGGATTACATGGTTTTCTGCATTCTACTCACCACTAGCGTGTTCCGCTTGAATCTGGGGAGGACAGCAATGGTGGTCGCGGCACATTGGGTTGAGTTAGGTTACGTTAGGTTACTTTACGGTCCGTTGGGTTAAGAGAGGATAAGTTTGACTATAGTGCTATAGTCCTGTATTAGGTGGATTCCTGCTTCGTACAGTGCTTTAATGTTTTCAGCTTGGCTCTGGGAGGGCCAGAAATATTGGCCTCTGCACGTTATGCTGTGTCAGGTTACGTTCGCTTCGGTTGCGCCAGGTTAAGTTTTGTAAGGATAGCTTTCACTTCTGTGATGTACACTGCTACTCGGTGCATTTCTGCGCTCTATTGCGCTCTAGCACCTTCTGTTTGGCTCTGGGGAGGCCAGAAACAGTGGTCTCGGCATGCCATGATGGGTTATTTTACGATCGGTTAAGTTGGATACGGCTAAGCTTGGTTAGGGTAGCATTAACTTTTGTGCTGTACACTGCTATTCGGTGAATTTCTGCGCTCTACTTTGCACTAGTTTGTCCTGCTTGGCGCTGGAGTGGGCAGCAATAGCGATCGCGGCACGTTAAGTTGAGCTAGGCTATGTTTGGCTATGTTCCGTTCGTTTCTGTTAAGTATGTGTGACCCTGCCCATTCCAATATACACTGCGATTCCACGGACTTCTGCGTTCTACTTTCCGCTAACGTGTTCCGCTTGACTTTGGGGAGGCCAGCAATAGTATTCGGGGCACGTTAGTTAAAGCATTGTTACCTTTGGTTATGTCACAATTAGCTACGATAGGAAAGGATGGCTTTCACTTCAATGCTATAGTCTGCTCTTACGTGGACTCCTGTGCCCTACAGTGCTCCAATGTTTTCAGCTTGGCTCTGACAAGCCCAGCGACAGTGGTCTCGGCACGTTATCATAAGTCATGTTACGTTCGGTTAGGGTGGGTCGTGTTAAGTTTGGTCGGAATAGCTTTAACTTTTGTGCTGTAAACTGCTGTTCGGTGGATTTCGGTGCTCTACTGTGCTGTGGTATGTCCTGCTTGGCTCCGGTGAGGCCAGCAATAGCGGTCTCGGCACGTTATGTATCGCCAGGCTACGTTCGGTTAGGTTGGATCGTGCTAAGTTTGTCAAAATAGCTTTAATTTTTGTGCTGTATACTACTATTTGGTCAATTACTGCGATCTGGTGCGCTCTAGTATGTTCATCTTGGCACTGGGGAGGGCAAGAATAGCGGTCTCGGCACCATAAATTGAGTTATGTTACGAATGGTTACGTTACGTTTGATTATGTTAGGAAAGGATAGCTTCCACTTTATTGCTTTAGTCTGCCATTAGTTGGATTTGTGTGCCATGCAGTGCTTCAATATATGCAGCTCGGCTCTGTTAGGGCCAGCAATGGTGGCCGCGGCACGTCATGTTGTGTCAGGTTATGTTCTGTTAGGTTTGGTTAGCCTAAGTTTGGTTAGGGTAGCTCCGACTTTTATGCTTTACACTGCTATTCGGTGCATTTCTGAGATCTACTGTGCTCTAGTATGTCCTGCTCGGCTCTGCGGAGGCCATCAATAGTGCTCGAGGCACGTTAGGCACAGTTATGATACGTTTGGTTGTGTTACGATGGTAAGGTTAGGAGAGTGTGACTCTGACCTTAGTTCTATAGTCTGCTATTAGGTGGACGTCGACGCCCTACAGAGCTCTAATAACTTCAGCTTGGCTCTGGGATGGTCCATAATAGTGGCGGCACATAGTGTTGATCCACGCTACGTTCGGTTAGGTTGGGTGAAGCTAAGTTTAGTTAGGATAGGTAAAACTTTTGTGATGTACACTGCTAGTTGGTGGATTCCTGCTCTCCACTGTGCTCTAGAATGTCCTGCTTTTAACTGTGGGGGCCAGCGATAGTGGTCTCGCCACGTTAGGTAGAGTTATTTTACGATAGGTTAGGTTAGGTTAGGTTAGTCTCGTAGCGAAGATCCTGCTTTTGTGCTATTCACTTCAGTGCGGTGGGTTTCTTGCGCACTACTGTGCTCTAGTACATTCTGCTTGTCTCTGTGGAGCCCAGCAACGGTCGTGGCACTTTATGTAAAGTTTCGCTACGTTTGACAAGGACATGCTGTGCTATGTTTGTTTAGGGTTGCTTCGACTCTCGTGCAATATACTACCACCCGACGGGTTCCTGTGATCTACTGTGCTCTACTGTATTCTGCTTGGCCCTGAGGCTTCCAGCGGCAGTGGTCGCTGCATGCTCTGTTCAGATACGCTACTTTTGGTTAGGATATGTTAGGTCAGGTTATGTCAGGATATCTTCGGCTTTTGCGCTATTCACTGCAAAGCGGAGGATTTCTGCGAACCGCTGTACTCTAGTACACTCTACCTGTCTCTGTGGAGGTCAGCAGCAGCTGTCTCGTCATGCTAGTGTGAGTTAGGTTACGTTTGGTTACGTACGTTTTTCTAGGTTAGGGTATGCTACTTCGTCTTTTACGCCTTACACAGCTAGTACTTGGGTTTCCGTGATATACTGTGCTCTACTGCATTCTGCTTGGCTCTGGGGAGACCAGAAATGTTGGTTTCCTCATGACAGGTTCTGTGAGGCTACGTTTGATTAAGTTATGTTAGGTTATGTGTGGTCAGGATGGCATAGACTTCCGCGATATACACTATTATACGGCGAGTTCCTGTCGTGTACTGTGCTCTACTGTATTCTGCTTGGCACTGTGGTTTCCGGGAGCAGTGGTCGCGGCACGCTGGGTTGGGTTACGCTGCGTTTCGGTAAGTTAGGTTAGGTAAGGTTATGTCAGGAGGTCCACGGCTACTTTGCAATTCACTGCAATGCGGTGTATTTCTGTTCGTTGCTCTACCCTAGCACATTCTGTTTCGCCTGCGTATGTCAGCAGTAGTGGCCTGGTCATGGCAGTATGAGCTAAGCTTTGTTTGTATATGTTACGTGTGGCTAGGTTAGTATAGTCTACTTTGACTTCTGCGCTGTTTGCTGCTATTCGGTGGGCTTCTGCTCACTAGTACGCTCTAATATGCTCTGCTAGGCCCAGGGGAGGTCAGAAATATTGGTCTTGTCTCGTCATGCTTAGATACACCACGTTTGGATACGTAAGGTATTGTCAGCTCATGTTAGGATATGCTTGATTTTTGTGCTATGCACTGCAATGCGGTGGTAATACGCGTCCTGCTGAGCTCTAGTATATTCCGCTTGGCCCTGCGGATGCAAGGAATAGTGGTCTTGGCGCGTTAGGTTTAGTTAGTCTCCGTTTCGTCAGGTTAACTTCGGTCAGGTACGGTTAGGATATCTTTGACATTTGCGCTATACACCCAGTTCTGGAGGCCTTCTGCTCCCTGCGGTGCTCTGATATGCCCTACTTGGCTCTGGCGAGGCCAGCAATGGTGATCTAGGCACGTAGGGCTGGGTTATGCAACGTTTGGTTATATTATGTTAGCTTGCGTTAGCTCGGGATAGCTTTGACTTTCGTGGTATACACTGTTGTACGGTGGATATCAGCGCTCTGCCATACTCTGCTCGTCTCTGCGGTGGCCAGAAATTGTGGTCTCGTCACATTAGGTTGAGTTAGGCTACGTTTACTCTTGTTCCATTTGTTTGTGTTAGGTTGGAATAGCCTAGGTTTTCGTGGTATAAGCTGTTATACTCTGGACTTCTGCTCTCTGCTGTGCTCTACAGTATACTGCTTGGCCCCTGAACTTCCACCAATAGTGGTCGCGGCTCGTTGTGTTGAGTTAGGCTTCGTTCGGTTAGGTTATGTTTGCTTGGGTTAGGTTCGTGCAGCTTCGACTTTTCTGCTACACGCTGCGATTCCAGGGGTTTCTGCCCTCTAGATACCTCTAATGTGTTCTGCTTCGCTCTGCGGTGGCCAGCAATAGCGGTCTCTTCACGACAGGTCGATCTATGATACGTTTGGCTTCGTTACGATTGGTCAGGTTAGGGGGCGCTAGCTTAGATTTTTGCGCTATACACTGTTATTCGGTGGATTCCTGCGCTCCACTGTGATCTGATATGCTCAGCTTGGCTCTGGGAAATGCCACAATATTTGTCACGGCACCTTATGCTGAGTTAGGCTTCATTAGGTTGGGTTAGCTTAATGCAGGTTAGGTTCGATTTTCCACACTTTTGTGTCTTACACGGCATCTCAGCGGATTTCTCTGATCTACTGCGCTGAGTATATTCTGCTTGTCACTGGGGAGGTCAGCAGTAGTGGTGCAGAGTGGTTAGGTGCAGAGGTGTTACGTCTGGTTATGCTATGCTTGTTTGGGTTAGGAGACGGCATCTTAGACTTTTGTGCTGTACACTGAAATGCGGTGGACTTCAGCGCTGCGCTGTGCTCTAGTATGTACTGCTCAGCTCGGGTAAAGACGGCAATAGTGGTCTTGGCACGTTAGCTTGAGTTAGGTTACGTTTGGTTAGGTTCGGTTTCTTTGGGTTAGGTTAGGATATCGTTGACATCTGTCTTGTACACTTTAATACTGTGCACTTCTGCGCTCTACTGTGCTCTAGTGTGCTCTGCTTGCCTCTGTTCATGCCAGTGAAACTGGTCTCGGCGCATTTGGTTTAGAGAAGATACGTTTGGCAATATTATGTTTGCTTCGGTTAGGTTTGGATTGTTTCGACTTTTCCCATGTACACTGCGATTCTACGGACTTCTGCACCCTGCTCTCCTCTAATACGCTCTGCTTGGCTCTTAGGTGGCCGGCAATTCTGGTAGTGGCACGTTAGGGTGGGTCATGCTGCGTTTGGATTGGTGAAGTTTGTTTGAGTTTGGTTAGCATAGCTTCGATTTCCGCGGTATACATAGCTCTTCGAAGGATTTCTGCTCTCGACTGTGCTCTAGCATGTTTTGCTCGGCACTGAGGATGCCAGAAATATCGGTCTCGGCTCGTTAAGTTTAGTTAGTCCACGTTTTATTAGGTTAGGTTAGCTCAGGTTGTGTTAGGACGTATTAGACTTTGTGCTGGACGCTGCCATTTGGTGGCTCTCTGTGCTCTTCTGTTCTCGGGTATATTCTGCCTGGCCCTTTGGAAGTCAGCAAGAAAGGTCGAGGCAAGTTCGGTTGGGTTTGGTTACGCCTGTTAACGTTATTTTGGAAAGGCTACGCTTGGATAGCTATGACTTTTGCGCTATAAACTGCTCTTCGTCGGATTTCTGCGCTCTACTGTGCTCTAGGGTCCTATGCTTGCCTCTGGGGAGAACAGCAATAGTAGTATCGGCACGTTACGTTCAGTTAGGCTACGTTTTGTTAGGTTTGGTTACGTCATATCAGGTTAGTATATCTTCGATTTCTGTGCTTTACACCGCAACGCGGCGCGTTTCTGCGTTCTACTGTGCTCTGGAAGATTCTGATTTGCCCTGTGGTGGACAGCAATAGTGGTCTAGGCACGTTAGGTTGAGTTGGGTTGCGTTCGGCTATGGGTCGTTTGGTTAGGTAAAGCTGGCACAACATCGACTTTTGTGCTATACACTGCTATTCGGTTGATTTCGGCGCACTAATGCGATCTAATATGCTCTGCTCTGATCTGTCGAGGCCTGGAACTGTGGCCGCCGTGCGATATGTAGAGTTGGTTTACGTTTGGTTAGGTCTAGTTGGTTTTGGTTAGGAGAGGGTATATTTGACTTTTATGCTGTACTCTGAAATGCTGTGGACTTATGCGCAATGCTGCGCTCTAGTACGCTCTGCTTGGCTCTGAGGAGGCCAGTAAGAGAGGTCTCGCCAAGATAAGCCGAGATAGGCTACGCTTGGTTAGGTTACGTTGGTTATGGTTTGGCCTTTGTAGTTTCGACTTTTCCGCTGTACGCTGCGATTTTATGGCTTTCTGCTATCTACTCTCCTCTAACATGTTCCGCTCGGCACTGGGGATGTCGGCAATAGTGGTCTTGGCACGTTAGCTTCAGCAGGGCTACGTTCCGTTATGTTCGGTTAGCAAGGCTCGAATATGATTTCTTTGACTTTTGTGCTATAAACTGCTATTTGGTGGATTCATGCGCTCTAGAGTGCTCTACTATACTCTGCTCGACTCTGTTCAGGCGAGCAACAGTAGTCGTGGCACGTCAGGTTGAGTTTGGTTACAATTTGCCTGGTTGGGTTACGCACTGTGTGATTATGGTAGCTACGACTTTCGTACTATGCACTGTTATTCGGTGGATTTCTGCGATCAACTGTGCTCCAGTACATTCTGCCTGTCTTTGTGGTGGACAGCAATAGTGATGTCGTCATGATAGTTTGAGTTAGGTTTCGTTCGTTTGTTTTACGTTTAGTTAGGTTGGGATAGGCTACTTCGTCTTTTCTTCCATATACAGCTATTACGTGCATTTCTGCGCTGCAATGTGCTCTAATATGCTCTGCTTGGCACAGGGATGCCAGTAATATTGGTCTTATCACGATAGGTTGTGCAGGGCTGCGTTTGGTTAGGTCAAGTTCGGTTAGGTTACGTTTGGCTAGGTTAGGATAGGATAGCTTTGACTTCTAAGCTATACACAGCTATTTGGTGAAATTTTGCGCTTTAGTGGGCTCTAGTATGTTCTGCATGACGCTGTGAATGCCAGCAATGGTGGTCTCGGCACATTAGGTTGAGGCAGGCTTCGTTCGGCTATGTCGGGTAATGTCAGGTTAGGTTAGGTTATCTTTGACTCTTGTGCATTGCACGTCAGTTCGGCGGACTTCCGCACGCTCCTGTGCTCTAGTATATTCTGCTTTGCTCTGGGAGAAGGGGGGGGTCATCAACAGCGGTCTAGGCACGTTAGGTTGAGGTAGGCTTCGTTTTGTTTGGTAACGTTTGCTTTGGTTGTGTCTGGTTAAATTTGGCTTTCGCGGTATGCACTCCTTTTCGATGGATTTATGCGCTCTACTCTCCTCTACTATCCTCTGCTTGGCTCTGTGGAGGCCAGCAATACTGGTCGCGGCACGTTAGGTTCAGTTAGGTTACGTTTGGCCAGTATAAGCTTGGTAATTGTAGGGGAGGATAGCTTTGACTTTCGTGCTGTACACTGCAATTCGATGGACTTCTGCGCTCTACTGTGCTCCGGCATGATGAGCTTTGCGCTCGGGACGCCGGCTACCGTGGTCTAGTCACGTTAGGTTGGAATGTGTTGCGCTTGGTTATGCTACGTTTGCCCAGGTTAGGATTGAATAACTGTCACTTATGCAGTATACACTGATATTCGGCGGATTTCTGCGCTCTACATTACTCTACTATACTCAGCTAGACCCAGGAGTCTCCAGCAATAGTGTTCGTGACGAGATAGTTTTAGTCATGTTACGTTTGGTTAGACATGGTTGGGTGAGGTTTTGGCTACGGTGGTTTCGACTTTTGTGACATATACTTCTAATCGTTGGACTTCTGCGCTCTACTCTGCTCTGATATGTTCCGCTTGGCACTGGGCAGGACAGAAATAGCGGTCACGGCTCGTCTGGTTTAGTTAGTCCACGTTTGATTAGGTTAGGCTAGATCAGGTTAAGATAGGACATATATGTCTTTTGTACTATACGCTGCCGCTTGGTGGCTCTCTGCGCTCTACTGCGGTCTAGTATATTCTTCCTGTCTCTGGGGATTCTAGCAATAGTTGTCTCGGCACGATCGGTTAAGTCAGGATATGTTTGATTATATTACGCTTGGATATGTTAGGAGAGGATAGCTTTGGCTTTTGTGCCAGACACTGCTACTCGGTCGATTTCTGCGCTCTGCCTTGCACTTGTGTATTCTGCTTGCCTGAAGAGAGGCCAGCGATGGTGGTCTCGGAACGTCAGGTTAGGATATGTTACGTTTGCTAATATTACGTTTGGATAGGTTATTACAGGATAGAGTTGTCTTTTGTAATATACACTGCTATTCGCCGGATCTCTGCGGCCTAATGTGCTCTAATATGCTCTGCATGGTTCTGGGAGGCCAGCAATAATGGCCTCGTGACGTTATGTTCAGTTACACTGCCTTAGGGTAGGTTAGGTTATGTCGACTTTTTGGTCAGGATGTGTCCGACTTTTCTACTACACACCGCAATGCAGTTGATTTCTGCGCTCTGCCGTGCTCTAGTATATTCTGGTTTGCGCTGGGGGGGCTTGCAACAGTTACCTCGGCTTGCTAGGTTGAACAAGTCTTCGTTTGGTTGTGCTACGTTTAGTGAGGTTAGGATGGATTAGTTTAGACTAATGCGCTATAGACTGCTATCCGCGTATATCAGCACACTATTGTGTACCAGTATTTTCTGCTTGGCTCTGGCGATGCCAGCAATAGAGTTTTCGGCACGTTATGTTGAGTTATGTTACGACTTGCTGGGTCAGGTTGGGCTATATATGTTTAGGGTAGCCTTGACATTCGCGCTATACACTGATATTCATCGCAATTGCATGATTTACTGTGCCTTATTACATTCTACCTGGCTCTGGGTAGGCTAGGAGCTGTGGTCGCGGCTCGTTGTATTGAGCTATGCTTCGTTTCGTTATGTTATGTTAGGTCAGGTTAGGTTGCGATATCTACATCTTTTGTGCTATTCACTGCAATGCGTTGGATTTCTGCGCTATACTGCGCTCTACTACATTCTGCTTTGCTCCGGGGAGGCCCGGAGCAGCGGTCTGGGCACGTCATATTGAGCTTGGCTACGTTCGGTTGTGTTAGGTTAAGACATGTTGGGTTAGGATATGTACCGCCCTTGCGCTGTTCACTGCAATTCGGTGGAATTCGGCACTCTACTGTTCACTAATATATTCTGCTTGTCTCTGTGGATGTCAGCAGTTGTGGCCTGCTCATGCTAGGTTGAGCTAGGCTTCGTTCTGATGTGTTACGTCTGGCTATGTTAGGATACGCCACTTTGACTTCTGCGCTACTCACTGATATTCGCTGGACTTTTGCGCTCTGACGTGCTCTGATGTGCTCTGCCAGGATCTGGGGATGTTAGCAGTATTGGTCTGGTCACGTTATATGTAGATACACTACGCTCAGATAGGTAAGGTATGGAGAAGTTACGACAGGATATGTTCGACTTCTGTGCTGTGCACTACAATGCGCTGGATTTCCGCGCTCTACTGTGCTCCAGTATATTCTGCTTGCCTCTAGAGTGGTCTACAATGGTGCTCTCGACATGTTAGTATGAGCTATGCCACTTTTTGTTGTTTTACGTTTGATGAGGTGAGGGCAGGGTAGTGTGGACATCTGTGCTATACACTGCTATCCTCCAACTTCCACGCTCTATTGCGTTCTAATATTCTACACTTGGCTCTGGGGAGCGCCTGCAATAGTGGTCTTGGCGCGTCAGCTTATGATAGGCTACGTTTGCATATGAAAAGTTTGGTTACGTTAGGGCAGTATATTATAGAATTTCGCGCCCTTCACTTCCATTCGGAGGATTTCTGCGCCCTACTGCGCTCCAACGTTTTCTGCTTGACACTGGGGAGGCCAGCAGTAGTGGGCGCGGTACCTTAGGTTGGGTTAGGCTACGTTTGTTTATGTTCAGTTTGGTCTGGTTCGGAGGGGGTAGCTTTCACTTTAGCGCCGTAGTCTGCCATTGGGTTGTTTTCTGCGCCCTACGGGGCTCTAATATTTTCAGCTTGTCTCTGGGAAGGCCAGAAATAGTGACCTCGGCACGTTATACTGGGTCCGGTTACGTTCGGCTAGGTTGGTTTATGCTATGCTTGGTCAGGATAGCTATAACTTTTGTACTGCACACTGCTATTCGTTGGATATCTGCGCTCTACTGTGCTCTAGTATATTCGGCTTGGCTCTGGGCATGTCAGCAACTATGGTCTATGCACGCGAGTATGAGCTATGCTACGCTTGGGCATGTCATGTTTGGTTTGGTTAGGCTAGGATATCTTTGACTTTCGTGCTACATACTGCCATTTGGTTGTCTTCCGCGCTCTACTTTGGTCTCATACACTCTGCATGGCTTTGGGGATGCCAGCAATAGTTGCCGCGGCAAGTTACTTTGGGTTAAGCTACGTTCGTCTATGTTACGTTCCGTCATGTTAGTGTAGGGTAGCTCCGACTGTTGTGCTTTGCACTGCGATTCTATGGATATATTCGCCCCACTCTCTTCTAATATGCAGAGCTTGGTGCTCGGAGTCCAGCAACAGTATCCGTGGCACACCTGGTTGTACGGTACGATTGGTTATGTTACACTTGGTCAGATTAGGATGGGATATCTATGACTTTTGTGCTATACATAACTATCCTATGGAATTCCGCGCTCTACTGACATCTTATATGCTCTCGTTTGATCTGGGGAGGACAGAAACTGTGTCCGCGGCAAGTTATCCTGGGTTATGTTACGCTTGGCTTGGTTATGCTTGCTCGGGTCTGGTGTGGACAGCTTCGACTTTTCTGCATACCCTGCGATCGTATGGATTCCGTCGCTCTTGTCTCCTCTAATATGTTCTGCATTGCGATGTGGAGGCCAGCAATAGTGGACTCGGCACGTTAGGTTTAGAATGTCTGCGTTTGCTTAGGTTACGCTAGGACCGGTTGTGTCAGGGTTTCTTCGACTTTTGTGCTATACACTGCTATTCGGTGGCCTTCTGCGCCCTACTGTGCCACAGTATATTCCGGTTGTCCCTGGGGAGGTCAGCAACCGTGGTTGCAGCACGTTAGGTTAAGATAGGATACGTTCGTTTACACTACGCATGGATAAATTAGGATAGGATAATTTAGACTTTCGTGCTATACACCGCCCTCCGGTTGATTGCTGCGCCCTACATTGCTACATAATAATCTGCCCGACACTCTGGTGGCCAGCAATTGTAGCCGCGTCTTGATACGTTGAGTTACGCTACGTTTGGCTATGTTACGTTGCGCTGCGTTAGCTAACGGTAGCTTTGACCTATGCGGTACACAAAGCTATTCTATGGCCTTCTGCACTCTACTTGGCCTACCATAATCTGCCCGAGCCTGGGGAGGCCATCAATAATGGTCGCGGCACGTTGCTTTGTGTTATGTTACGTTCGGCTAAGCGTCCATTTGCTAGGTTAGGAAAGGATCGCTAAATTTTTGTGCTACACACTGATATTCGGTGGATTTCAGCCCTCTACAGCATCCCAGAATATTGTGCTTGCATCTGGGAAGGCCAAAAATAGTCGTCGCGGCGCGTTATGTTGTATCAGGTTACGTGCGGTTAGGTTGGGTCAGGCTAAATTTGGCCATGGTAGCTCTAACTCTTGAGCTGTACTTTGCTGTACGGTGGATTTCTTCGTCCTTCTGTGGCCTAGTATGTCCTGCTTTGCTCTGTGCAGGGCAGCAGTAGCTGTCTCGGCACGTAAGGTTGAGTCAGGCTATGTGTGGCTATTTTCTGTTGGTTTGGTTTATGCTTGGGTAGCTTCGACTTTTCTAATAAACACTGCGTTTATATGGTTTTCTGCGTTCTACTCTCCACTAGCTTGTTCCGCTTGACTCTGGGGAGGGCTGGGGAGGCATGCAATAGTGGTCGCAGGACGTTAGGTTATGTTGGGCTACGTTTGGTTGTGTTACGGTTGGCTAGGTTTGGAGAGGGTGGCTCTGACTTTAGTGATATAGTCTTCTATTAGGTGGATATCTGCCCCCTACAGTGCTCTAATATTTTCAGCTTGGCTCTGGCATTGGCAGCAATAGTGTTCTCGGCACCTTGTGATGAGTCAGGATACGTTCGTCTAGGTTTGGTCACTATATGCTTGGTCAAGGTAGCTTTAGCTTTGTGCTGTACACCGCTTTTCGATGGGATTTTAGTGCTCTACTGTGCTCTAGTATGTCCTGCTTGCCTCTGGAGAGGGCATCAATAGCTGTGTCAGCTCGCTAAATTGAGTTAGGCTGTGTTTCTTTATGTCATGTTGGTTTGGGTTAGGCTTGGGTAGCATTGACTTTTCTGATATACCCAGAAATTGTATGCATTTCTGTATTCTACTCTCCACTAACGTGTTCCGCTTGACTCTGTGGAGGTCAGCAATCGTGGTCGCGGCGCATTAGGTTGAGTTGTGTTAAGTTCGGGCATTTTACGGTTGGTTAGGTTAGGTGAGAATGGCTTTGACTTTAGTGCCATAGTCTGTTGCTTGGTTGATACCTGCGCCCTAGAGTTCTTTAGTGTTTTCAGCTTGACCCTGGCAAGACAAGCATGGGTGGCCCGGCACGTTATGACGAGCCAGGCTACGTTCCGTTGGGTTGGGTCAGGCTGTTTGGTAGGGATATATATAACTTTTGTGCTCTAAACTGCTATTCGGTGGATTTCTGCGCTCTACTGTGCTCTTGTATGTCCTTCTTGGCTCTCGGGGGCAACAATAGCGGTCTCTGCTCGTTAGGTTGCTTCAGGCTATGTTTGGTTATTCGCCGTTGGCTTGGGTAGCTTTGACATTTCCGATGTGCACTGCGTTTCTATGGATTTCTGCGCCCTGCTCTCCACTAATGTGTCCTGATTGGCTCTGAGGATGCCAGCGATGGTGGTCGAGGCCAGTTAGGTTGAGTTACGTTATTTTCGGTAATATTACGATTGGTTACGTTAGGAGAGGATAACTTTGACTTTAGTGCTGTAGTCTGGTATAAAGTGGGCTGCTGCGCTCGACTGTGACCTAATATTTTCAGCTTGGCTACGGGAAGACCAGCAATAGTGTCCCCGGCACGTTATGCTGTGTCAGGCTACTTTCGCTTGGGTCGGTTTAGTCTATGTTTGCCTAGGACAGCCTCAACTTTTATGCTGTACACTGCTATGCGGAGGACATCTGCGCTCTACTGTGTCCTGCTCTGCCCTGAGGAGGGCAATAATAGATTTCTCGGCACGTTAGGTTGAGTCAGGCTATGTTCAGTGATGCCAAGTTTGTTTGGGTTATGCATGGGTGGCCCTAACTTTTCTGATATACACTGCGATTATATTAATTTATTCGTTCTACGCTCCACTAACGTGTTCCGCTAGACTCTGTGGAGGACAGAAATGGTGGTCGCGGCACATCTGATTGAGTTAGGATACGTTTGGTTATGTTAGGAGAGGATAGCTACGGCCTGAGTCCTATGTTCTGCTATTGGCCAGATTCCTGCGCCCTAGAATTCTCTAATGTTTCAGCTCGGGTCTGGCAAGGCCAGCAACAGTGGTCTCGTCTCGTTAAGATTAGTCATGTTACGTTGGGTTAGGATGGTTCAGGCTAAGTTTTGTTGGGGTAGCTTCAACTTTTGCGCCATGCACCGCCATTCGGCGGACTTCTTCGCCCTGCTGTGCTCTAGTATGTACTGCTTGGCACTGGAGGCAGCAATAGCGGTTGCGACACGATAAGTTAAGTTAGGCTATGTCCTGTTATGTTCCCTTTGTTTGGGTTAGGCATACTTAGCTTCGACTTCTCTGATATGCACTACGATTCTCTGGATTTCTGGGTTCTGCTCACCACTAATGTTTCCTGCTTGGCCCTGCGGGGGCAGCAATAGTGGTCGCGGCGCATTTGCTTGAGTCAGGTTACGTTTGGTTATGTTAAGGCTGGTTCGGTTTGGAGAGGATAGGTTTGACTTCAGTGCTACAGTCCGCTATTTGGTGGATTCCTGCGCCCCATAACGCTCTAACACTTTCAGCTTGTCTCTGGGAACGCCAGCAACAGTGTACTTGGCACTTTATGCTGGGTCATGCTACGTTGGGTTAGGTCGTGTTATTCCAGGTTTGGGTAGGATATATTTACCTTTTGTGCAGCACACTGCCATTTGGTGGATTTCTGCGCTTATACTGTGCCCTAGTATGTCCAGCTTGGCTCTGGGGACGGCAGCAATGGCGGTATCGGCACGTTGGTTTGAGATATGTTACGTTCGGTTATTTTACGGTTGGTGAGGTATATAGCTATAGTAAAGTATAGTTTCGACCTTAGTGTTATAGTCTGCTATTAGGTCGAATTCGGCGCACAACGGTGCTTTAATGTTTTCAGCTTGACTCTGGGAAGGCCAGCAATAATGGTCCCGGCGTGTTATGTTGAGTCAAGGTACGTTCGGTTAGTTTTGGTCAGCCTAATTTTGGTCAGGATAGCTTTGACTTTAGTGCCATATTCTGCTATTAGTTGGATATCTGCGCCATGCAGTGCTCTAACATTTTCAGCTTGGCTCTGGTGTGGCCAGCTACTGTGGCCTGGGCACTTTAGGTTGAGTCAGGTTACGGACGGTTCCGTTGGCTTAGGCGAATACTGGTTAGGTTGGTTTTACCTTCTCTGCTGTACACTGCTTTTCGGTGGAATTCTGCGCTCTACTGTGCTCTAAAGTGTGCTCCTTGGGTCACGGCAGGGCGGCAATAGCGGTCTCGCCTCGTTATGTTGTGTTAGGCTACATTCGGTTATGTTACGGTTGGTTAGGTTTGGTGGGGAAAGCATAGTCATACTGCTATAGTCTGCTGTTAGGTGGACTCCTGCTCCCTAATGTCCCCTAATATTTTCAGTTTTGCTGTGGAAAGGCCAGCAATAGCGTTCTCCGCACGTTATGTTGAGTCAGGTTACGTTCGGTTTGGCTAGGTTAGGTTACGTTTGGTAGGAATGGCATTGACTTCTGTTTTAAAAACCGCTATTCTGTAAATTTCTGCGCTCTTGTGCACTAATATGTTCTGTTTGGCTCTGGGGAGGACAGCAATGGAGGTACCTGCTCGTTAGGATTAGCTACTCTACATTTGGTTAGACTAGGTTCGTTCAGGTTGGGTCAGGATATCATTGACCCTTGTGCTATACACTGCTATTTGGTGTCTTTCTGCCCTCTACTGTGCCGTATCGTATTCTGTTAATCACTGCGGAACCCAGCAACTGCGGTCTCGGCACGTTGGGCTTAGTTATTTTACGTTCGCTATGGTCAGATTTGATCCGGTTAGGTTAGTTTATCTAGGACCTTTTCGCTATACATTACTAATTGGTGGCTTCTTGCGCTCTACTGCGCTCTACTCAACTCTGTTCGACTCTGCGGCGCCAGTAGTAGCGGACTTGGCACGTTAGGTTGTGTCAGGTCACATTTGGTTATGTTACGTTTGGTTAGGTTGGGACAGGGTAACAGTAACTTCTGTGCTATACACTGCAATTAGGTGGATCTTCGTTCTCTGCCATGCTGCAGTATATCCTGCTTGGCTCTGGGATGGCAGCAATACTGGCCGCTGCGTGATTTACTGAGATCGGTTACGTTTCGCTATGTTTCGTATGGTAGGCTATGTTGGGCACGGATGTCTTTGACATCAGTGCTGTACACTCCGTTTGGGTGGTCTTCTGCGCTCAACAGTGGGCTACTATATTCTGCTTGGCTCATGATACGAAAGGAATGGTGTTCGCGGCACGTTATGTTGAACTATGTTTCGCTCGACTAAATTAGCTTAGGCTTGGCCTGTAATGGTAGCTTCGACATTCGTGCTATCCTCTGCCTTTCGGTGAGTTTCTGCGCTCTACTGTGATCTGCAATCCTTTGCAATGCGTGTGCCAAGAATAGTGGTCGCGGCGGGGTAGGTTCAGTCATGTTACGTTTGGTTAGGATAGGTTGGTTAAGGATTGGTTTGGATAGCTTTGACTTCTGTGCAAGAAACAGCTATTAGATGAGTGTCTCTGGGATCTCCTGTGCTCTAGTATATTCTGCTTGGCAATGGGGAGGCCAGAAATCGTGGCCGCAACACGTTGGCCTCAGTTGGGCTGACGTATAGTTGGATTAAGTTAGCATGGGATAAACTTGGGTAGCTATGACCGCTCCGCTATACACTACCATTCTATAGACTTCTGCGCTCCACTCTCTTCTAATATGTTCTGCATGGCGATGGAGAGACCAGCAATAGTGCTCTCGGCACTATGACTTCTATTAGGTTTGGCTATGTTACATTTCTCTTGGACAGGATATGGTAGCTCCGACTATTGCGCTATCCACTGCAATTCTATTGATATCTGCTTTCTACTCTCCGCTAATATGTTCTGCTTGGCTCTGGGGAGGTCAGCAATAGTCACGTATGCCCGTAAGGTTGCGCTAAGTTCGCTGGTTAGGTTACGCTTTGTCAGGTTTGGTTATGATATCTTCGATATTTGTTCTTTACACTGCAATGCGGCGGATTTCTGTGTTCTACTGTGTTCTAGTATATTCTGGTTGTCTCTGTGGAAATCAGCAATACCGGTCTGGGCACGTTAGGTTGGTTAGGTTACGTTTGGCTGTGTTACATTTTGCTATGTTGGGCCAGGATAGCTTTGACTTCTGTGATATAAGCTGCCACTCGGTGGATTTCGGCTTCCTACTGTATTCTAATATGCTCTTCCTGCCTCTGGGGCGGCTGGCAATGGTGGTCTCGGCACATCGGTGCGAGGTACGTTACGTTGGGTTAGGTTAGGTCTGTCTGGGTCTGGTTAGGATAGCTTCGACTTTTCTGCTGTACACTGCCTTTAAATGGGCCCCCGCGATCTATTCGCCTCTAATATGCTCTGCAATGCGATGTGGACGCCAGAAGCAGTGGTGTAGGCACGTTAGGGTGGATTAGGCTGCGTTTGGTTATGATACGTTTGGTTAGGTTAGGATAGGATAACTTTGACTTTTGTGTCATACACTGATATTCGGTGGATTCCTGCTAGCTCTACTATACTCTGTACGGCTCTGATGTGGTCAGCAATAGTGAAAGTGCCACGATACGTTAAGTTATGTTACGTTAGGTTAGGCTAAGTTTCGTTAGTATAGGATAGGATAGCATAAACTTTAATGTTATACTCCGCTACTCAGTGCACTTCTGCGCACTGATGTGCCCTAGTATGCTGTGGTTGGCTGTATGGAGGCCAGCAATAGCTGTCGCAGCACGTAACGTTGTGTATGTCTGTGTCAGGTTCGGTTATGTTATTTAGGGTTAGGTTTGTGTATCTTTGACTTTTCTGCTCTACACTGAGTTTCTATGGATTCATGCGCTCTACTCTGCTCTAATAGATTCTGCATGACCCTGGGGAGGCCGGCAATAGTGTTCTCGGCACGTTACGTTCGGTCATGTGTCTTTCGGATAGGTTGTGTTATGCCAAGTATGGTTAAAAAAGCTTAAGCTCTTGTGTTGTACACAGCTTTTGGTAGATTGCTGCTCTCTACTACGCTCTACCATGTCATGCTTTGCTCTGCGGAGTCCGGTAATAGCGGGCGCAGCACGTTAGGTAAGGTTAGGATAGGTTCGGTTATGCTACGGTCCTTTCTGTTAGGAGAGGATAGCTTTGACTTCTGTGTTTTAGCCTGCTATTAGGTCGATTTCTGCGCCCAAAGTCCTCTAATATTACTAGCTTGCCCCTGGGGAGGCCAGCAGCTGTGGTTTCAGCACGTTATGTTGAGTCATGTTACGTTCGGTTAGGTTGTGTTAGGCTAAGTTTGGTCAGGGTGGCATCAACGATTGTGCTATACACTGCTATTCGGTGGATTTCGGCGCTCCACATTGCTCTACTACAACCCGCTGGGCTTTGTGGGTGCCAGCAACTGTGGTCGCGGCACGTTATGTTCCGTTTGGCTATGTCATGTTAGAATATGTTAGTTTGGGTTAAGTGTGTGTATCTTTGACTTTTCTGCTCTACACTGCGTTTCTATGGATTCCTGCGCTCTACTCTGATCTAATAGGTTCAGCATGGCCCTGGGGAGGCCGGCAATTGTGATCGCCGCACGTTCGGTTGTATTATGTTACGTTTCGTTTGGCTTGGTTGTGTCAGGTTTTGTCAGGGAGTCTTTGAGTTTTCTGCTATGCTCTGCTATTTGGTTGCTTTGTGCGCTCTAGTGCGCTCTACTACACTCTGCTTGACCCTGCGGGGCCAGGAAGTGTGGTGGTGCTTCGATAGATTGTGCTAGGCTAGGTTTGAAAATGCTGCGGTTGGTCATGTTAGGACAGAATAGCTTTGACCTTTGACCTATACACCGCTAGTCGGTGGTATTCTACGCTCTACATTGCTCTACTACACTCTGCGCGACTCGGTGGATGCCACTAACAGCGATCTCGGTACGATAGTTTCTGTTAGGCTACGTTCGGTTATGCTGCATTAGTATGGGTTAGGTTTGGATTACCTTCACTTTCGTGGCATAAACTGTTGTTCGGTGGGCACCGGCGCGCTACTGTGCTCTGGTATACGCTGAATGGTTCTGGGGATGCCAGCAATAGTGGTATCGGCACGTTAGGTTGAGATAGACAACGTTCGGTTATATTAAATTTCGTTATGTTAGGATAGTATAGCCTTGACTTTTATGATATGCACCGCTATTCGGTGCACTTCTGCACACTACATTGTTCTGGTATGCGTCGCCTTCCTCTGTCTAGGACAGCAATGGTATTCTCAGCATGTCATGTTTAGTTAGGTTACGTTCGCTTAGATTCGGTTAGGACATGTTACATTGGAATATCCTTGACTTTTGCGCTACACGCTGAAATGGGGCGCATTGCTGAGCTCGACGTAGCTTTAGTATATTCTGCTTGCCTATGGGGAGGCAAGCAATGGTGGTCTCGGCTCCTTAGGTTGTGTTAGGCTACGTACTGTTATGTCACTTTTGACTGTGTTAGGATGGGTTATCTTTGACATTTGTGCCATACACTGCTATTCGGCGGAGTACTGCTCTATACTGTGCACCGGCATGTTCTGCTTGACTCCGTCGATGCCAGTAATAGCGGTCTCGGCACGTTAGGTTTTGATACGTTACGTTTGGTTAGGTTACGTTAACCTTGGCTGGGTTTGGATACCTTCGACTTTCTCGTTGTTCACAGCGATTCTATGGATTTCCGCGCTCTACTCTCCATTATTATGTTCCCCTTGGCCCTGTGGAGACCCGCAATAGCTACCGGGTTACGTTTGCTTGAGTCAATTTACGTTTGGTTGTGCTACTTTTGGTTAAGTTAGGATAGGACAGCTTTGACTTCTCTGCTATACACTGCTATTCGGTGAATTTCTGCACTCCACATTGCCCTAACATAGTCCGCTCGAATCTGGGGATGCCTGTCATAGTGGTCACAGCACGCTAGGTTGAGTTATGCTACGTTTGTTTATGTTACGTTTTGTTAGTGTAGGATATGTTAGCTTTGGCTTTTATGCTATACACTGCTACACGGTGCATTTTTGCGCTCTGCTGTGCTCTAATATGCTCAGCTTGGCTCTCGTGATACCAGCAATTGTGTTCTCGGCTCGTTGGGCTGAGTTAGGCTACATTTGGTATGGTTACGATGTTTGGGTTAGGTTTGTATAGCATTGATTTTCTTGGTTCAGACCGCTATTCGGTGGACTCCTGCGCTTTACTGTGCTCTATTATACTCCGCACAACACTGGGGAGGCCAGCAATACTGTTCGCAGTAAGTTAAGTTGTGTTAGGTTACGTTTTGGTTTGTTATGATTGGTTATGTTAATTGTCGGTAGCTTTGACTTTTAAGCTATATACTGCTATTCGGTGAATTTCGATGCTCTACATTGCTCTACTATGCTCTGCCCCGCTCTCGGGATGCCAGCAATGATGGTCGCGGCACGTTAGGTTGTGTCAGATTACGTTCGGTTTTGTTAGGATAATTTGTGGTAGATAAGGGCAGTTTCGACTTTTGTGCTTCGCACTGCTATTCTATGGACTTCTGCGCTCTTCTGCGCGCTATCGCACTCCGCTTGGTGATGCGGAGACCTGCAACGGTGGTCTTGGCTCGTTGGGTTTGTTTAGTTTACGTCTGGTTTGTTTAGGGTAAGTCTGGTTAGGCTATGATATCATCTACTTTTGTGCTATTCACTGCTATGCGGTGGGTTTCTGCGCCCTGCTGTGCTCTAGTATATTCTGCTTGCACCTGGGGAAGCTATAAATAGTGACTGCGGCACGTTACGTTAATGTAGGCTATGTTTGGTTAGGATACGATAGATTGGGCTAGGTCTGGACAGATATGACTTTTGGGCTATACACTGCGATTCTATGGACTTCTGCGCCCTACTGTCTCCTAGTAAGATCTGCTCTACTCTGGGGAGGACAACAATTGTGGTCGGGATACGCTAGGTTGTGTTATGCTCCGCCTGGACATGTCCAGATTGGGTACATTAGGACAGGGTATCTTTGACTTTTGTGGTATACACCGCTGTTCGGTCGGTTTCTGTGCTCTAATGTTCTCTGCTATGCTCTGCTTCGGTCTGGCGTCGCCAGAAATAGTGGTCTCGGCACGTTAGGTTGAGTAATGATGCTTTTCTTTAGTTTAGGTTAGGTTAGGAAAGCTCGATTACGATTTCCTTGACTTTTGTGATGTAAACTGCTTTTCGGAAGTTTCCCGCGCTCTATATTGCTCTGCTATACTCTGCTCGAACCTGAGTGTGTGTGGGGGGGGGGGGGGAGCAATATTGGTCGTGGTACTTCAGGTTGTGATATGTTCCGTTTTGTTATGCTTGGTTAGGCAAACTTTGGTCAGGGTAGCTAAGACTTTCGTAATATACACTCCTATTAGGTGAATCTTTGCAGTCTACAGTGCTCTGCAACATTCTGCTTCGATCTGTTGATGCCAGGAGTCGTGGTCGCCATCACGTCCTGGTGGGCTATGCTACGCTCTGTTAGGCCAGGTTAGGTCAGGTTTGGTTATGATACCTTCAACTTTTGTGTTATACACTGCTATTCGGTGGGATCCTACGTTTTACATTGCGGTAGTGCACACTGCTCGGTTCTTGGGACACAAGCAATGGTGGCCGTGGCACTGTTAGTTTGTGATATATCATGGTTAGTTAGGTTAGGTTAGGCTGGTTTAGTTAGGATGGCTTCGACTTTCGTGCAATTCAGTGTTACTCGGTGTACGTCTGTGATCTACTGTGCTCTACTACATTCTGCTTGTCTCTCTGTAGGCCAGCAGTAGTGGTCTCGTCAAGTCAGGTTGAGTTATGCTACGTTTGGACATGTCGCGTTTGGCTAGGATAGGGTGGGCTGCACTGACCATTGTGCTTTACACTGCTTTTCGGTGGATTTCTGCGATCTACTTCGCTATACTGCACTCTGCTTTTCCCTGCGGAGGTCAGGAGCAGTCGTCACGGCACGTCATGCTGGGTTTTGCTGCGTTATGTTGGGCTGGATTATGTTACGTTACGTTAGGGTACCTTTGGCAATTGCGCTCTTCACTGCACATCGGTGAATTTCTGCGCTCTACAGTGCACTAGTACAGCCTGCTTGTACCTGTGGGGGCTCGCAATAGTGGTCTCGGCACTATAGGTTGCGTCATGTTACGTTTGGGTAGGTTAGGTTATGTCAAGCTCGGTCTGGTTACATTTGACTTTCGTGATGTACACTGTTGTCAGGTGGATTCCTATGATCCACTCTGCTCTACTACCTTATGCTTGGCTCCGGTTAGGCCAGGAGAAGTGGTCGCCGCACGTTATGTTCAGCAATGCTACATCCTTTTAGGCTAGATTATGTCAGGTTAGGTAAGGATATCACCACGTTTGTGGTATACAATGCTATTCTGAGGATTTCTACGCTCTACGTTGCTCTACTATACACTGCTCGACCGTGGGGTTGGAGCAATAATGGCAGCGGCACGTAAGGTTAGGCTATGTTACGACTGGTTAGGTTAGGTTGATCTACGTTTGGTTATTGTAGCTACTACCTTCGTGCTATACCCAGTAATTTGGTGGAATTCTGTGATCTACCTCGCTCTGCTACACTCTGCTTGGTTCAGGGGAGGCCAGGAGCAGTGTCCGCTGCAAGTCATTTTGAGCTATTCTACGTTCGGTGAGGTTAGGTTAGGTCAGTGTGTGTTTGGATATCTTGAAGTTTTGTGCTATACATTGCAATGCGGTTTACTTCTGCGGTCTGCTGCGCTGTAGTTCATTCTGCTTGGCGCTCGGGAGGCTAGCTATAGTGGCCTCGGCACGATAGGTTGTGTTAGGAAACGTTTGATTGTGACTGGAGAGGATAGTCTAGACTTTTGTGCTATACACTGCTACCCGCAGATATCTGCGCTCCACTGTGTTCCAACATATTCTTCTTGGCTCTGGCCAGGCTCGCAAAGGTTGTTACGGCACGTTAGGCTGCTATATGTTGCGTTTGGTTAGGTTACGTTTGGTGAGGTTGAGGTAGAATAGCTTAGACGTCTGTGATGTGCACCGCTATCCACCGATTTCTGTTATATACTGCTCTATAGCATTTTCTGCTTGCCTATGGGATGGCCAGCAATGGTGGCCAAGGCGAGTTAGTCTTGCCTAGGCTACGTTTGCATCTGACAAGTTTAGCTTTATTAGAGCAGACTATAGTAGACCTTTGTGCCATTCAATGATGTTGGTAGGGTTCCTGCGCCCTACTGCGCTGCAATATGTTCTGTTTTGCTCTGGGGTGGCCAGCAAAAGCGGTCGCGTCGTGTTCGGTTGGTTTGTGTCCCGTTTGGTTGTGTTACGGTTGGCTAGGTTGGGATGGGCCACTTTGACATTTGTGATATACACCGATATTCGGTGGATTTCTGGACTCTAATGTGTTCCAATATGCTCTGCTTGTCTCTACGAAGGCCGTCAATAACGGTCGCTGCACGTTACCTTGAGATAGACTAGGTTCTGTTAGGTTTGCTTATGCCAGGTTAGGTTGCGTTATCCTCGACTTTTGTGCTATATGCAGCTACACGGTGGATTTCTGTGCTCTACATTGCTCTACTATACTCTGCTCGGCTCTATGGAGTCGAGCAATAGCGGCCGCGTCTCGGTGGGTTGATGTAGGTCACGTTTGGTTTGGTAAGGTTATGCTATGTTTGGTAAGGGTAGCTTTGACTTCCGTACTATACACTGCCATTCGGTGGACTTCCGTGCTCTACTGTGCTCTACTGTATTCTGCTAGGCTATGGGGAGTTCAGGTGTAGTGGTCGCGGCACGATATGTTGAGTTATGCTACGTTTGGTTAGGATAGGTTAGATCAGGGTATGCCAGGTTATCTATGGCTTTTGTGCTGTTCTCTGAAATGCGGTTGATCTCTGCGCACTGCTGTGCAACAGTACATTTTGAATGGCGGTCTCGGCACGATAGGATCAGTTAGGCTACGTTTGGTGATGTTCTGTTGGTTTGGGTTAGGGTTGGTTAACACTGACCTTCCCGATGTGCACTGCGATTACTGGATATCTGCGTTCTACTTTCCACCAATATGTTCTGCTTGACTCTGGCTAGGCCAGCAATAGTGGTCGCGGGACGTTAGGTTGTGTTGGGATAAGTTTGCCTATGTAACGGTTGGTTAGGTTACGAGAGGATGGCTTCGACTTTGTGCATTGTCTGCTATAGGCTGGATTTCTGCTCTCCACAGTGCCTTAATATTTCCAGCTTGGCTCTGGAAGGCCATCAACTGCGGTCTCGGCTCCTTATGTTGTGTCAAGTTGCGTTCGCTAGGATGGGTTAGGCAATGATTGGTCAGGATAGCTTCGACTTTTGCGCTGTATGCAGCTTTTGGGTGGATTTGTGCGCTCTTCAGTGCTCTAATATTTTCTGCTTGGCTCTGGAAAGGCCAGCAATAGTGGCCTCGGCTCGTTATGGTGAGACACGCTACGTTCGATTACGTTGTGTCAGGCTATGTTTGGTCAGGTTAGCTTCTACTTTTGTGCTGTACACTGCTAAGCGGAGGATATGTCTGCGCTACAGTGCTCTAGTATGTCCAGCTTGGCTCTGGGGTAGGGCAGCAATGGCGGGCTCGGCACGTAAGGTTCATTTATGCTACGTTCGGTTATTTTCAGTTGGTTTCGGTTATGCCTCGGTAGCTACGACTTTTCTGATGTACACTGCGATTATATGGATTTCTGCGTTCTACTCTCTGCTAAAGTGTTTTGCCTAGCTCTGTGGAGGCCAAAAATAGTGGCCGCGGCACGTTAGGTTGAGTTACTTTACGTTTGGTTATGTTACGTTTGGTTATGTTAGGAGAGGATAGCTTTGACTTTAGCGCTATCATCTGCTATTAGATGAATTCCTGCGTCATACAGTACTCTAGTGGCTTCTGATTGGCGCTGGAAAGGCCAGAAATAGTGGCCTCTGCACGTTGCATTGTCGTACGTTACATTCGATTATGTTGGCTCAGGATAAGTTTGGAAAGGATAGATTTACCTTTTGTGCTATACACTGCTAGTCGGTGGATTTCAGCACCCTGCCGTGCTCTATTGTGCCCAGCTTGGTTCTTGGGAAAGCAATACTAGCGTTCTCGGCACGTTAGATAGGGGTAGGATATGTTTGGCAATGCTCTGCATGGCTTTGGGGAGTACAGCAATGGTTGTCTCGTCACAATAGGTCGACATAGAAGCGTTTGGTCGTATTAACTTTGGTTATTTTAGGGCAGCATAGCTTTGACTTTAATGCTATGCGCCGCTATTCGGTACGCTTCTGTGTTCTACATTGCTCTAG
The DNA here is from genome assembly GCF_001483705.2 of Eufriesea mexicana. Lineage (NCBI taxonomy): Eukaryota > Metazoa > Arthropoda > Insecta > Hymenoptera > Apidae > Eufriesea > Eufriesea mexicana. Next base: position 129,123 of record NW_016912552.1, read on the forward strand.
TATGACCTGCTTACCTCTGTCGAGGACAGCAATAGTATTCTCAGCATGTTATATTTAGTTAGGTTACGTTCGCTTACGTTCGGTTAGGACATGTTACGCTGCGATGTCCTTGACTTTTGCGCTACACGCTGAAATGGGGCGCATTACTGAGCACGAGGTTGCTCTAGTATACTCTGCATGACTATGCGGAGGCAAGCAAGGGCGGTCCCGGCTCGTCAGGTAAAGTAGGGCTACGATCGGTTGTGTTACGTTTGGCTACGTTAGGATGGGTTAGCTTTGACTTTTGTGCTATACACTGCTATTCAGGCAGTTGTGCTATCTACTGTGCTCCAGCATGTTCTGCATGGCTATGTGGGTGCCAGTAATAGCGGTCTCGCCACGTTAGCTTTTGATATGCTACGTATGATTAGGTTACGTTAGCCTTGGATAGGTTTGCATACCTTCGACTTTACCGTTTTGACAGCGACTCAATGGATTTCCGCGCTCTACTCTCCTCTACTATGTTCCGCTTGGCTCTGTGGAGACCAGCAAAACCCGTCGGGTCACGTTTGTGTGAGTCTGCTTGCGTTCGTTGTGTTACGTTTGGTTATGGCAGGATAGGATAGCTTTGACTGCTGCGCTGTAAACTGCCGTTCGGTGCATTTATGCGCTCTACGTTGCCCTACTATAGTCTGCTCGACTCTGGGGATGGGAGTGATAGTGGTCTCGGCACGCGAGGTTGAGTTATGCTACGTCCGGTTATGTCAAGTTTGCTTAATGTGGGACATGATAGCTTTGACTTTTATGCTATACACTGCTACTCGGTACATTTATGCGATCTGCTGTGCTCTAAAATGCCCTGCTTGTCTCTAGGGGTACCAGTAGCTGTGGTCTCGCCACGTTAGGTTAGGTTAGGCATCGCTTGGTTGGGTTATGTTGGTTTTGGTTGAGATTGGACATCTTTGACTCTCGTGGTGTACTCTGCTATTCGGCGGACTTCTGCACTGTACTGTGCCCTAGTATATTCTGCCTGGCTCCGGGAAGGTGGGCAATAGTGGTCTAGGCGCGTTAGGTTGATCTACGTTACGTTCGCCTATGCTATGTTTGGTTACGATAGGCTAGGAGAACTTCGACTTTGTGCTTAACAGTCCTATTCGGTGGGCTTCTGCGCACTACTGCGATTAATTATGCACAGAATTGCTCCCGGAGGGCCGGAAATATTGGCCGCGGCGCGATAGGTTGGGATAGGTTACGTTTGGATAGGTTCAGTTTGTATGCGTTAGGTTAGGATATCTTTGTCTTCTGTCCTGTACACTGTAATGCGGTGGGCTGCTGCGCTCTACAATGCTCTAGTACCTTCTGCTCGACTCTGTGGCGGCCAGCAATAGTGGTCGCTCCACGTAAGGTTGTGTTATGTTACGTTTGGGTATGTTACGGTTGGTTAGATTAGGGGACGATAGCGTTGACTTTTGTGCTATAAACTACCATGCGGCGGATTTCTGCTCTATGCCGTGCTCCAACATGCTCTGCTTGGCTTGGTGAGGACAGCAACTGGTGTCGTGGCTCGTTTGGTTCTACTATGCTATGCTTGGTACGCTTGGGTTAGGATAAGTTTGGATAGGATGTCTTTGAGTTTTTTGCTATAAACTGCTATGCGGTGGATTCCTACCCTCTAATGTGCTCTAGTATATTCCACATGGATGTGTGCAGGCCAGGTGTAGTGTGCCTCGCCTCGTTTGGCAGGGGTGCGTTGTGTATGTTAATGCCACGTTTGATTAGGGTAGGATAGGGTGACTTTGGCTTCTGTGCTATACACTGGCGCTCGGACAATTTCTGCGCTCTTCGTTTCTCTACTATACTCTACCCGACACAAGGGAGGCCAGCAATTGCGGTAGTGGCACGATAGGTTGTGTTAGGTTACACCTGCTCAGCTCAGTTTAGGTTAGATTTGTCTGGAATGACTTTGACTTATGTGCTCTAAACTGCTTCTCGTTGGATTTCTGCGCTCTACTGTGCTCTAATATGTTCTGCTTGGCTCTGCGGAGTCGAGCAATAGAGGTATCGTCCTGTGAAGTTACTCTTGTTTTTTTTGGGATGGCTACGTCTTTCGTGCCATACACTGCTATTCGGAGGATTTCTGCGCTCTACTGTGATCTAATACTCCCAGCTTTGTTCTGGAGAGGCTAGCAATAGTGGTCTCGGCACAATAGGTAGGACTACGCTACGTTCGTTTATGTTACGATCGGCTGCGTGAGGATACAGTAGCTTCGTTTATTGTGCTATGCACTGCGTATCTATGGATTTCTGTGCTCTATTCTCCTCTAATATGATCTGTTTGGCCCTGAGGAGGCCCGTAATAGTGGTTTCGGCACGTGAGGATGAGTTAGGCTTCGTTTGGTTGCGTTACGCTTGGCCAGATTGGCTCAGAATAGCTTAGACTTTTGCGCTACACACTGCTATTTGGAGGACTTTTGCGCCCTTAGTTGCCCGATTGCACCCTTCTGGAATCTGGGAAGGCCAGCAGTAGTCGTCCAGGCACGACAGTCTGAGTTAGGCTACATTTGGTTATGTCATCTTTGGCTATGTTAGTTCAGGATATCTTTGACTTTTTTGCAATAAGCTGCGACGCAGTGGATTTGTGCGCTCTACCTTGCTCTAGTTTATTCTGCCTGGCCCTGGAGAGACAATCTATAGTGGTCTCGGCACGATAGGTAGAGCTATGCTACGTTCGGTTATGTTACGTTTGGCTATGTTGGGATATGGTAGCTGCGGCCATTCTGCGATGCACTACGATGTTATGGATTCGTGCGCTCTTCTTTCCACTAATATGAACTGCTTGGCTCTGGTGTTCCAGCAATAGTCGTCTCGGGTCGTCAGGATTAGTTATGTTACGTTGGGTTGCGTTACGTTTGCTAAGGTTAGGATAGGATAGTGCTATCTTTTGTGCTACACACTTCTATATGATGGGCTTCTGCGCTCTACTGTTCTCCAGTAAATTCTGCTTGGCTATGAGAATGGACTTCTGCGCTCTACTGTTCTCCAGTAAATTCTGCTTGGCTATGAGGAGGCCATCAGTTTTGCTCTCGGCACGTTAGACTGTGTTACGTTGCGATAAGTTTTGATACGTTTGGCTATGTTAGGATAGGGTGGCTTAGGCTTTTGTGCTATACACTGTACTTCAGTGGATTCCTGCGTTATACATTGCTCTACTATGCTCTGCCTGTATGCCGGGAGGCAAGCGATAGTTGTCTCGGCACGTTAGGTTGAGTCATGTTACGTTCGGTTAAGTTACTTTTCCTTAGGTTGGGATAGGAAAGCTTTGACTTTTGTGCAGTACATTGCTATTCGGAGGACTCCTGCGCTCTACCCTGCTCTACTATACTGCGCTCGCCGATCGTGAAGCCAGCAATAGTGCTCGCGGCACGTTACGGTGGATTTGTCTACGTCATGTTAGATCACGTTGGTTTGCTTTGCGCCAGGATATCTCTGACTTTCCGGCTGTACACTGAGATATTAGGTATTTTTGCGCCCTGCTCTCCTCTGATACGTTCTGTATGGGTCTGTGGTTGCCAGCAATAGTGGACACGGCACGATAGTATGGGTTAAGTTACGTTTGGCTATGTTAGGTTTCTTTTCGTTAGGTTGGGACAACTTTGACTTCTGTGCTACAAGCTGCAATTCTATGGACCTCTGCCCTCTACTTTGCGCTAGCACACCCTGCTTGTCTCCGGGGATGCCAGGAATGGTGGTCGCGGCTCATTAGGCTGGGTCACGGTACGTTTGACTTGGTATGGTTTGGCGAGGTTAGAAAAGGGCAGATTAGACTTTTGTGCTATACACAGCCATTCGGTGGATTCGGGTGCTCTGCATGGCTCTACTCTACTCTGCTCGACAATCTGGAGTCCAGCAATTGTGGTCGCGTCACTGTCGGTTTTGATATGTTACGACTCGTTAGGTTGCATTAGGTAAGGCTTGTTCAGGATGGCTTTGACTTTTGTGCTATACACAGCCATTCGGTGGATTCGGGTGCTCTGCATGGCTCTACTCTACTCTGCTCGACAATCTGGAGTCCAGCAATTGTGGTCGCGTCACTGTCGGTTTTGATATGTTACGACTCGTTAGGTTGCATTAGGTAAGGCTTGTTCAGGATGGCTTTGACTTTTGTGCTGTACACTGCTTTTCGGTTGATTTCTGGACTCTACCGTCATCTGATATGTTCTGCATGGCTCTGGGGATGCCAGAAATAGAGGTCTCGTCCTTTTAGGTATAGTTTTTCTTCGTTTGACTAGGTAAGGTTATTTCCGGTTTGGTCAGGATGGCTCTGACAGTTGCGTTATACACTGCTACCGGGAGGATTTCTACGCTCTACTGTGACCTAATATTCTCTGCTTTGGTCTGGGGAGGCCAGGAATAGTGGTCGCGGCACGATAGGTTAAGTTATGACACGTTTGGTTAGGTACGGTTTGTATGGGTTAGGTTAGGATATCTTCGACTTTCGTTCTGTACACTGCCATTCTATGTGCCTCCTTCCTCTGCTCTTCTCTGATATGGTCTGCTTCGCTCTGTGGAAGCCAGCAATACTAGTCGCGGCAAGATAGGTTTTGTTACGTAAAGACTTTTCAGGTTATGTTTGGTTAGGTTTGGTTAGGATGGCTACCACGTTTGTGCTGTATACTGCTGTTCGTTGAATTTCCGCGCCTTACTGTGCTCTAATATGCTCTGGTTGGCTATGTGGAGGCCAGCAGTAGTTCTCTCGGCACGATAGGCTGAGATATCTTTCGTTTGGCTGTTACGTTTGGCTAGGTTAGATCAGGGTAGCTTAGACTTTCGTGCCATACACTGCTATTCGGTGGAACTCTGCTCTCTACGTTACTCCAATATGCTCTGTCCCGCTCTCGGGGTGCCAGAAATGGTAGTCGCGGCACGATAGGCTATGTTGTATTACGTTTTGTTTGGTTAAGATACGTTGTGGTAGGTATGGGTAGCTTCGACTTTTGTGCTGCGCAATGCTATTCCATGGTCTTCTTAGCTCTTCTGTGCGCTATCGCACTCCGCTTGGTACTGTGGACGCCAGGAGTAGTACTGTCGGCAAGTTGGGTTGAGTTATGTTACGTCTGGCATGGTTAGGTTTGGTTTGGCTTGGTTGGAGTAGCTTCGACTTTTGTGCCTTGCACAACAGTGTGGCGCATTTCTGTGCTCTCCTATCCTCTGGTATACTCTGCTTTGCTCTGGGAGTCGGCAATAAAGGTCTCGGAACTTTAGGTTTTGGTAGGTTACGTTTGGTTGCGTTACGTTCGGTAAGGTTAGGAGATGATAGCTTCGACCTTCCTGCTTTACACTGCTATTGGGTGGATTTCTGCTCTCTACTGTGATGTAATAATTCCTGCTTCACTCTGGGAATGCTTCATATAGTGACGGCGGTGCGTAATATCGTGTCACGTTGCGTCAGGTCAGGTTACGTTTGTTTGTGTTATATTGGAATGTTTTTGACTTTCGAACCATACACTGCCATTCTATGGACCTCTGCGTTCTACTCTCCTCTAATATGCCCCACTTGGCGGTGGGGATGCCAGCAATAGTGGGCTAGGCACGTTACGTTGGGATTGGTTACGTTGGGTTGCGATCGGTTAGGCCAGCTTGTGTTAGGTTATCCTAATCTTTTCCGCTGTAAACAAGAATACGGCTGATTTCTGCGGTCTACTGTGCTCTAGTACATTCTCCTTGGCTCTGAGGAGGCCAGCAATGGTGGTGTTGGCATGCAAGTTTGAGATATGTTACGCACTGCTTGGCTAGGTTAGGTTAGCTAGAGTTTGGCTATGATGGATTTCAACTTTGTGCTATACACTGCTACTCGGTGTATTTCTGCGATCTGCTTTGCTCTAATTTACTCTGATTGGCGATGAGGATGCCAGAAATAGTGGGCTAGGAACGTTAGGTTGGGGTTCGATACGTTTGGTTCTGTTATCTTATGTCTGGTTTGGTAGATTATCTTGTACTTTTCCGCCCAACACTGCAATGCGGCGGATTTAAGCGGTATGCTGTGCTCTAGTACATTCTCCTTGGCTCTGGGGTGTCCAGCAACAGCGGTCGTGGCAGTATAGGTTGAGTTAGGATGCATTTGGTTAGGTTAGGTTAGGTTACGCCAGGTTAGGCTGGCTTCGACTTGTGTGTTATTCACTGCTTTCCGGTGGATATCTGCGCTCTAGTGTGATTTAATATCTTCTGCTTGGCTCTGGGGAGGCCACCAATATAGGCCTCGGCTTGATAAGTTTAGATACCCAACGCTCGGTTGGGTTGGGTTAGGTCAGGATATGTTCGGATATCTTTGACTTTTGTGCTATACACTGCTATCCGCTAGATGTGTGTGCTCTGCACTGCTCTACTCGCGTCCGCTTGAATCGAAGGAGGACAGCAATAGCAGTCGTGGCAAGCTTGTTTGAGATAGGTTACGTTTGGTTAGGTAGGGTTAGGCTGCGTTTGGTCAGGATGTCTTTGACTTTTGTGCTACACAATGCTAAACGGTGGATTTCTGCGCTCTACTGTGCTCTAGTGTATTCCACTGGGCTATGGGGTGGCCAGCAGTTTCAGTCTCGGCACGTCAGTCTTAGTTACGTTGCGTTTGGTTATGTTACGTTCGGTCAGGTTAGGAGAGCATTGCTTCGACTTTTGTGCCTTACACTGCTTTTCGGTGGTCTTCTGCGCTCTTCGTTGCTCTAATATACTCTACTCGATTCTTGAGAAGCCAGCAACGGCGGTCGTGGCACTACAGTTTTTGTTATACAGCGCTCGGTCAAGTTAGGTTTGGTTAGGTTTGGTTTGGATTTGTTTGCCATTTGTGCTGTACCCTGCCACCCGGCGAATTTCTGCGCTCTACTGCGCTCTAATATATTCTGCTTTGATCTGTGAAGGCCAGCAGATGAGGCCGCGGCACGTTAGGCAGGGGTAGGTTCGTGAGCTAATGTTACGTTTGGTTGGGTTAGGAGGGAATATCTTTGACTCTTTTGCCGTACACTGCTATTCGATGGATTCCTGCCCTCTACTCTGCTCTGCAGTAACCTGCTTGGCACTGTGGAAGCCAGCAATACTGATCGCGGCACGTTAGGTGGAGCTGGATTTCGTTTGGTTGTGTTAGGTTCGGTTCAGTTTGGTTAGGATTGCTCTGACATATGTGATCAACACTGATATTCTAATGGCTTCTGCGCTCTACCGTCCTCTACCATACTCTGCTTGTCTCTGGAAGCCAGCAATAGTGGTCGTGGCACGTCAGGTTGGGTAACGTCAGATCCGCCTATGGCAGGTTTGGTTACGTGAGGGAGGGGTAGCTTTGACTTTTGCGCTATACACTGCTATTCTGCGGGTTTGTGCACTCTACTGTGATCTAGTATTCTGTGCTTTGATCTGGGAGTGATTGGAATAGTGAGAGCGGCGCGTTATTGTTGGCTATGTTACCCTCGGTTAGATTACGTTTCTTTGGGTTAGGTTAGGATACCTTTGACTTTCGTGCTATACACTGCCACTCTATGAACCTCTGCGCTCTACTCTCTTCTTAAGTGCCCTGCTTGGCGGTGGGTAGACCAGCAGTATTTGTCTCGGCACGTTAGGTTGCGATAGGTTAAGTTTGGTTAGGCTTTGTTAGCTGTGGTTAGGTTTGGATGGCTATGACGTATGTGCTCGCCATTGATCTTCCGTGGACTTTTGTGCTCTACTGTGCTCTATCATATTCTGGTCGTCTCTGGGGTAGTCAGCAATGGTCCTGGCGGCACGTTAGTTTCAGCTTGTCTATGTTGGGTTAGGTCATGTTAGGACTGGATAGTGCAGGGTATCTTTGACCATTGTGCTATACATTTCTTTTTGGTGGCTTTCCCGCACTGCTGCGCTCTACTATACTCTGCTCGGCTCTGGAAAGGCCAGCAAAATGGGGCATGACACGACAGGTTGTGCTAGGCTGCGTTTGGTTTTGTTACGATTTGTGAGGTCATGAGCGTATATCACAGACTTCCGTGCTATATGCCGCTATTCGGACGATATCTACGCTCTACATTGCTCCACTGCACACGGCTCGACTCTGTGGAGGCCAGTAATAGTTGTCTCGGCACGTTAGTTTGAGATATTTTACTTGCGGCTATGTTCCGCTTGGATAGGATACTATAAGGTAGCTTTGACTTTTGTGCCATACACTGCCATTCGGTAGATCCCTGAGCTCTTCGTTACTCTAATATGCTCTGCTTGGCTCTGTGGAGGACGGCAATACTAGCCGCGGAACGATGAGTTGAGTTAGGCTACGTTCGGTTGGGTTCGGTCCGGGCAGTTTGGGTTAGGGTAACATTCACTCTTATTCTATACACTGCAGTAGGGTGGATTACTGCACTCTACTGTACTGTAGTATATTCTGCTTTGCACTGGGGAGGCTGGAAATAGTGGTCTCGGCAGGATAGGTTCAGTTGGGCTACGTTTGGTTACGTTATGACGATTTGAGTTAGGTTAGGATAGGTTCGTCTTTCGTTTTGTACTCTCATATACGGTGGAATTCTGCGCTCTACTGTGCTCTACTATAATCTGCTCGATTCTGTGGTGGTCTATGCACGCTAGGTTAAGTTAAGTTACGTTTGGTTATAATAAGGTTGGATACGTTAGCATATAAGAACATTGACTTCTGTGCTATACGCGGATAATCGATTGATTCCTGTGCTCTACGTTGCTCTTCCATACTCTCTTCGACCCTCGGGAGGCCAGCAGTAGTGATTGTCGCGCGTTAGGCTGAGTTAGATTACCTTTGGTTAGGTTTGATTAGGCTAAGTTTGGTTAGGATGGCATCGACCTTTGTGTTTCACACAGCTATTCGCTGATTCCTGCGATCTACTACCCTCTAGTATGTTCTGCTTGGCTCTGTGGAGGCCAGCAATAGATGTCTCGGCACGTTAGTCCGAGATAGGACGCGTTTGGTTGCTACGATAGGTTAGGTTAGTATAGGGTAGCTTTGACTTTTCTGCTATACGCGGATACTCTGTGGAAGACTGCGCTCTACATTGCTCTACTCTACTCTGCTCGTATCTCGGGAGGCCAGCAGTATTGGTCGCCGCACGTTAGGTTCAGTTAGATTACGTTTGGTATGGTTATGGTAAGTTGTGTTAGGAAAGGTTGGCTTTGTCTATTGTGGTACGCACTGTTATTCCATGGCCTTCTGCGCCTTGGCGTGCGTTACCACACTCTGCTTTCCTCTGTGGATGCCGAGAACAATGCTCCCGGCACGTTAGGTTGATTTATGTTGCGTTTAGTTAGGTTTGGTTTGGATATCTTTGACTTTTGTGCTGCAGGCTGCTATTCGGACTACTTTAGCGTTTTACGTTGCTCAGCTATACTCTGCTTAGCACCCGGGAGGCCAGCAATAGCGGTCCTAGCACGTCAGCCTGTGTTACGTTACGTTCGCTTATGCTACGTTTGGTTAGGTTAGGATAGGGTTTCTATGACTTTTGTGCTATACTCTACTATTCTGTCGACTTGTGTGCACTGCATTGCTTTACTGGCAACTGCTTGAATCTCGGGAGGTCAGCAATAGCGGACGTGGCACGTTTGTTTCAGATACGTTGCGCTTGGTTATATCAGGTCAGGTTAAGCTTGGTAAGGATGGCTTCGACTTTTGCGCTGTACACTGCTGTGCGGTCGATATCTGAGCTCTGCATTGCTGTACTAGCATCTGCTTGTCTCTGGGGAGGCCAGCAATTGTGGCCGTGGCACGTTTGTTCGTGTTGCGATACGTTGGTTAGGTTAGGTTAGGTTAGGTTAGGTTATGTTAGGTTAGGTTTGGTTAGAATGGCGTCGACGTTTGTGCTATACACTGCTACTCGGTGGATACCTGCGATCTGTTGTGTACTACCATGTTCTGCTTGGCTTTGGGGAAGCCAGTAATCGAGGTCTCTGCACGTTAGGTTGAGATAGGATGCGTTCGGTTAGGTGATGCTAGCTTTGGTTAGGATTGGATATCTTCGACTTTTCTGCTATACACTGCGATTCTGTGTATTTCTATGCTCTAGTCCCCTCTATTAGGCACAACTTGGCTCCGTGGTGGCCAGCGATGCTGGCCGCGGCAGCTTAGGTCGAGTTAGATCACGTTTGGTTACGTTAGGTTTGGTCTGGTTAGGTCGGGACATCCTTTACTTCTGTGCTATACATTGCTATTTGCTAGCTTTCTGCGCACTACTGCGCTCGACTATACCCTGCTCGACTCTGGGGAAGCCGGCAATAGTGGTCATGACACGATAGGATGTGTTATGCTACGCTTGGTACTGACGCGATTCGTTCGGCTAGGATAGGACCGCTTCGACTTTTGTGCTATACACCGATATTCGGAGAAATCCTACGCTCCACATTACTCTGCTGCATCATGCTCGACTCCGAGGATGCCAGCAATAGTGGTCTCGGCATGTTAGGCTGAGACAGGCTACGCTTGGTTTTGTTATGTTCGCTTTGGTTACGCTTGGATTGCATTGACTTTCGTGGTACAGACGTTTTTTTCGATTGACTTATGCGCATGTCAGTGCTGCGGCGTGCTCTTCTTGTCTCTGAGGAGGGCATCAATAGAGGTCTCGGTATGTTAGGAATAATTAGGCTACGTATGGTTACGTTACGTTTGGTCAGGTTACGATAGGCTAGCTTCGACTTTAGCGCTGTACACTGCTCCACGTTGGATTCCTGCGGTCTACTGTGCTCTAGTATGTTTTGCCTGGCACTGGGAAGGCCAGCAATACTTTCCTCGGCACGATAGGTTGAGATGGCTAATGTATGTTTATGTTACGCTTGATTAGGTTAGGAGAAGGTAGCTTGTACCTTTGTGCTATATACGGCTATACGTTGAATTTCTGCGCCCTACTGTGCTCTACTATGTTCTGCTTGGCTCTGGGCTGGCCAGCAATTGTGGTCTCGGCACGCTACGATATGTTAGGTTACACTTGGCTTGCCTAGGTTAAGATAGGTTTGGTTAGGGTAGCTTTGACTTTTGTGCTATACACTGCTCTTCAGTCGACATCTGCGCACTACATTGCTCTACTAGCAATTGCTTTCTCTGGGGAAGGCCGTCAATAGTGGCCGTTACACGTTTGGTTCAGCTGGGTTACGTGTGGTTATGCTTGGTTTGGTGAAGTATGGTTAGGGTGGCATTGACTTTTGTGCTGTACACTTCTCTTCGGTGGATCTCTGCGCTCTACCTTGCTCTAGTATAATCTGCTTGGCCTTGGGCGGGCCAGCAGTATTGGTCTTGGCACGTAGGTCAGAGTCAGGTTGCATTAGGTTGTGCTACGTTCGGTTGGGTTTGGTTTGGACAGGTTAGGTTACGTTATCTTCCACTCTTCTGCTATAAACGCAATACGTTGGATAATTGCGCTCTACTGTGCTCTAGTATATTCTCCTCGGCTCTGTGGAGGCTAGCAATATTGGTCTCGGCACGTTTGGTTTAGTTAAGTTACGTTCGGTTACGTTACGTCAGGTCAGGTTAGGATAGGATAGCTTTGACTTTTGTGCTACACACTGCTATTCTATGGACTTCTGCGGTGTACTGTGCGCATCTACGCTCTCGGTGTGACTGTAGACGCCAGGAATATTGGCAGCGGCATGTTAGTTTGAGGCATGCTACGTCCGGTTACTCGAATTTTGGTTTGGTTTGAACGGGATAGCTTTGACTTTTGTGCCATACATTGCTATTCTGTTGACTTCAACGCCCTACGTTGCTCTGCTATACTCTCCATAGCTCTCGCGAGGCCAGCAACAGTGGTCGCCGCACCGCAGTCTGAGCTACGTTACGTTTGGTTATGATACGTTTGGTCAGGTTCGGAGGGTCAGCTTTGACTTTTGTGCTATACACTGCTACTCGGCGTATTTATGTGCTCTACCGTGCTCTAATATATTCTGCTTCGCTCTGGGCGTGCTATAAACTGTGGTCGCGGCACGTTACTTTGAAATATGTTACGTTTGGCAATGTTACGGTTTGTTGGGTTAGGAAAGAATTGCTTTAACTTTTGTGCTATACGCTACTGTTCGGTGGATTTCTCCCCTCTACTGTGCTCTAATACGCTCTGCTTTAACCTGCGGAGGCGGGAGATAGTTGCCGCATCATGTTACCTTGTGTTAGCTTACGTATGGTCAGTTTACGTTACCATGGGCAGGGCTTGGGTACCTTTGATTCTTCTGCCATACATTGCGATTGTATGGATTTCTGCGCGCTACTCTCCTGTAGTATGTTCTGCATGGCCCTGGGGAGGCCAGCAATAGTAGTCGCGGAATGTTGGGCTGAGTCAGGTTGCGTATGGTTATGTTACGCTTTGTGCGGTTGGGACAGGGTAGCCTAGACTTTTGTGCTGTACACCAACCGTCGGCCGATTTCTCCGCTCTAAAACGATCTACTATGCTTTGGTCGACTTTCGGCAGGCCAGCAATAGTGGCCTCGGTACGTTAGGTTCAGATACATTAGGTACGGCTATGTTACGGTCGGTTAGCTTAGGACAGGGTAGTTTATACTTTTTTGCTACACAACGCGCTTCGGTAGATTTCTGCGCTCTACAACGATGCACCACGCTCCGCTCGACTCTCTGCAGGCCAGCAAGTGTTGTCGCGGTACGTTAGGTTTTGTTAGGACACATACGGCTAGGCCAGGCTCCGCTGCGTTAGGTCCGTATAGCCGTGACCTTAGTGTTGTAAACCGTTATTAGGTGGATTTCTGCACTCTACTGTGCTCTACTATGTTTTGTCCGAATGTGGGGTTCCCAGGAATAGAGGTCGCGGCACTTTACTTTGAGTTATGCTTCGTCCGGTTATGTTACAATTAGTTAGGCTGGAAAATGGTGGCTCTAACTTTTATGCTATGCGCTGATATTCGGTGTGCTTCTGCACTCCACCGTGATCTAATGCCTCCTGCTTTGCTCTGGGGAGCGCAGTAATAGTGGTCTGTGCACGTTAATTTGTGTTAGGGTATGGTTGGTTATGTTACGTTTGGTTATGTTAGGCTAGGATAACATTGACTTTTGCGCTATACGCCGCTGTTCGGTGGGTTTCTGCGCCCTACAGTGCTCAAATATGCTCCGCTTGGCGCTGGGGTTGGCAGTAATCGTGGTCTCGGCACGTTATGTTGAGATAGGCTATGCTAGGTTTGGTTACGTTTGTTTGGGTTAGGAGCGGTTATGTTTCCCTTTCGCGGTATACAACGTTGGACGATGCATTTCTGCGCTCTACTGTGCTATACTGTATTCTGCTTGGCCCCGTGGTGTCCAGTAATAGTAGTCGCAGCACGTTGTGTTTGGTCAGGCATCGTTTGTTTATGTTACGTAGGTACGGGCTGGGTATGGGCATCATTTACTTTTCTGGTATACGCTGCTGTTCTATGGATTTCTGCGCTCTACCCCATCTAATATGTTCTGTTTGGCCCTGGGAAGGCCAGCAGTATTGGTCGCGTCTCGTTAGGTTTGGTTGTGTTACGATCAGTAATGCTACGAATGCTTAGGTTAGGAGATGATACCTTTGACTATTGTACTATTCGCTGCCATTCGGGTTATTTCTGCGCTCTACTGCGCTTTAGTATGATCTGCTTGGCTCTGTGGATGTCAGCAACAGTGGTCTCGACAGGCTAGGTTGAGTTATGCTTCGTTTGGCTAGGTTAGGCTTTGTCAGGTTCGGTTAGGATATCTTTGAAATTTGTTCTCTGCACTACAGTGCGGCGGCTTTCTGCGCTCTGCTGTGATACAGTATGTTCTGTTATGAACTGGGAATTCAGTCATAGAGGTCTTGGCACGTTAGGATGAGTTAGGTTACGTTTAGCTTTGTTATGTCTTGTTAGGCTAGTACAGTGTAGCTTTGACTTTTGTGCTGTACACTTCTGTTCGCTGGATTTCTGCGCTCTACTGCGATCTGATATACCCTTCTTTGCTATTGGAATTCGAGAAATTGTGGCCCGGCCCGTTAGGATGTGTCATGTTACGTTTGCTTAGGCTAGGTTTGTTTGTGTTAGGTTGGGACGTCGTTGACATTCGTGCTATATACTGCCGTCTTAGAGACCGCTGCCCTCTACACTCCTCTAATCTGTCCTGCTTGATGATAGGGAGGCCAGCAACAATGGGCCAGGCACACTAGGTTGGGATTGGTTACGCTAGGAAATGTGTGTTTACTATGGGTTAGGTTAGGATATCTTACACTTTTCTGCTTTACACTTCAATGCGGCGGACTTCTGCGCTCTACTGTGCTCTAGTATGTTCTGTTTTACACTGCTGAAGTCAGCAATAGTGGTCTAGGCACGATAGGTTGAGTTAGGGTACGTTTTGTTTTGTTTTGTTTGGTTTGATTAGGATAGGATAGCTTTGACTTTTGGGCTATATACTGCAGTTCGGTGGATTTCTGCGCTCTACATTGCAATACTATATACTGCTGGGCACTCGTGAGGCCAGCAGTTGTGGTCGCCGCACGTTATGTTGAGTTTTGTTAGGTTTCGTTGTGTTACGTTAGGGTGGCATTGACCTTCGTGCTGCACACTGCTATTCTATGGACTTCTGGGCTCTTCTATTCGCTATCAAAATCTGTTTGTCTCTGTGGAACCAGGAATAGTGCCTGCGACACGTTGGGCCTAGTTTGGTTACCCTTGGTTTCTTTAGATTTGTCTGGTTTGGTAATGTTAGCTTTGACTTGTGTGCTATAGACTGCTGTTCGGATGATTTCAGCGTTATCCACTGCTCTCCTATACTCCGCTTAGCTCTCGTGCGGCCAGCAATAGCGGTTGTGACACGTATGTTTGGGTTACGTTACGTTTGCCTATGTTACGCTTGGTTGTGCTTGGGCAGGGTAGTTTTCACTTTTGTGCTACACACTGCTATTCGGTGGACTTCTGCGCTCTACTCTCCCCTAACATGGTCTGTCTGCCGCTCTGGGATGCTGTCAATATTTCTATCGGTATGTTTGGTTAAGTTATGCTACGCTTGTTCAGGTTCCGTTATGCTGGGTTAGGTTTGGATAGCTTCGCCTTTCGTTGTATAAACTGTTGTTCGGTGGATTTCTGCGTTCTAGACTGCCATAATATGTTCCGCTTGGATCTGGGGAAGGGAGCAATAGTAGCCCGGGCACGTAGGGGGTAAGTTAGGTTACGTTTGGTTACGCTACGATATTCAGGTTAGGATAGGATGGCTTTGACTTTTGTGTTACAAACCGCCATTCTGCCGACGCCTGCTCTCCGCGTTGCTCTACTAGCCTCTGCTCGTCTCTGTTGAGGCTTGCACTTGTGGTTGTGGCACCTTTGGCTAAGTTATGTTGCGTTACGTTAGTTATGTTTTGCTAGGTCAGGACAGGATATCTTTCACTCGTGCTCTATACACTGATATCCGGTCGTTTTCTGCGCACTACTGTGCTCAAATATGTTCTGATTTGCCCCGTGGCGGCCAGCAATAGAGGTCTCGGCTCGTTAAATTTAGTTATTCTAGGTTCGGTTAGGTCAGGTTGGGTCAGGTTAGGTTAGGATATTTTTGACTTTTGAGCTGTACGTTGCTATTTGGTGGACACCCGCGCTGTACATTGCTCTAATTTGCTCTGCTTGTCACTGGGAAGGCGGGCAACACTATTCTAGGCACGTTACGTTCAGATACGCTACGTACGGTTAAGTCAGGTTAGGAGAAGTTAGGCCACGATAACTTTGATTTTTGCGCTATACACTGATATTCGGTGGATCTCTACGCTCTTTACTGCTGTAATATACTCTGCTCGACTCTGGGTGTCAAGAAATAGCTGTCGCGGCACGGTAACATGAGTTTGATTACGCTTGCTTAGGTTATGTTAGGCTACGTTTTGTCTGGTTGGCTTTGACATTTGCGTTAGACACTGGTGGTCGGTGGATTTCAGCGCTCTACTGTGCTCTAATATTATCTGCTTGGCTCTGGGAGGGCCAGCAATATTGGTCTTGTCTCGTTAGGTTTGGATATTTTACGTTTGGTTAGGTTAGGTTTTGTCAGGTTAGGCTAAGGTATCCTTGACTTCTGTGTTACACACTGCCATTTGGTGGCCTTCTGTGCTCTGCTGTGCTCTAGTATACACTGCTTTGCTCTGGGGATGCGAGCAATTGTGGTCACGGCACATAAGGTTATATAAGGTAGCGTTTGGTTATATTGGGTTGGATAGGTTAGGTTATGATTGCTTCGACTTTTGAGCTATACACTGCTATTCCCTTTGTTTCTACGGACTACGTTGCTCTAGAGTACTCGGCTCGAGTCTGGAGACGCCATTACTAGTGGTCTCGGCCCGTTAGTTTTAGTTAGGCCACGTTTGGCTACGGTAAGTTAGCCTGGGTTAGCTTTGGATAGATTTCACTTTCGTGGTGTAGACGGTTGTCTTGTAGGATTCTGCGCTCTACTGTGCTCTGGTATGCCTTTCCTCGTTTTCGGGAGGCCAGGAATTGTAGCCCCGGCACGTTAGGTTATGCTAGGCAACGTTCGGTTGTGTTACGTTTGGGAAGGGGTCTCTTCTAATTTGTGCTATGCACTGCGTTTCTATGGACTCCTGCGCTCTACTCTCCTCTAATATGTTCTGCTTGGCTCTGGAAAGGCCAAGAATACTGGTCAGGGCACGTTATGATGAGTCCATTTTCGTTCCGTTACGTAGGGTTAGACAGTGTTTGGTAAGGATAACTTCAACTTTTGCGTTGGACGCTGCTATTCGATGGATTTTTGCGATCTGCTGTGCTCTAGTATGACCTGCTTGGCTCTGGGGAGGGCAGCAACAGCGGTCCCGGCAAGTTAGGTTTAGTTAGGATATGTTTGGTTATGTCCAGTTTGTTTGGGGTAGGTATGGGTTGCTTAGATATTCCTGATATCCCCTGCGGTTCTATGGGTTTGGGCGTGCGACTATCCACAAGTGTGTTCCGCTTGGAACTGGGGTGGCCAGGAATACAGGTCGCGGCGCGTCAAGTATATATAGGTTACGTTTTGTCATGTTACCATTGGTTGTGTTAGAAGGGGTTGCCTTTAACTTTAGTGCTACAGTCTGCTATTGGATAGAAGTCAGCTCCCTAGAGTTCTTTAATATTTTCAGCTTGGCCCTGGGAAGGGCTGCAATAGTGCTCTCAGCTCGTTATGTTGAGTCAGGTTACGTTCGGATATGATGGCTTAGGCTAAGTTTGGTCAGCATAGCTTTAATTGCTGTGCTGTACACTTCTGTTCGGTGTACTTCTGCGCTCTACTGTGCTGTAATACGTCCTCCTTGGCTCTGGCGAGGGCAACAGTAGCTCTCTCGACACGTTATGTTGGGTCAGGCTATGTGTGGCTATGTTCTGTTTGCTTGGGTTATGTTTGAGTAACTCTGACTTTCCCGATATGCGCTGCAATTTTATGGATATCGGCGTCCTACTCCACACTAATGTGTTCTGCTTGGCTCTGGGGGGGGGGGTAGCAACAGCGGTCGCGTCACTTTGAGTTGAGCTAGGTAACATTTGGTTATGATACGATTGGTTAGGTCAGGAGGGGATGATTTTGTCTTTAGTGCTGTATTCTGCTATTACATGGATTCCTGCTTCCTACAGGGCTCTAATATGTTCAGCTTGGCACTGCCAAGGCCAGCAAGGGTGGCCTCGGCACGTTACGATGAGTCAGGCTGCGTTCGTTTAGAATGGTTTAGGCCATGTTTTTGATGGGATAGCTTTAACCTATGTGGCTACACGGCTGTACCATGGATTTCTGCTCTTTACTGTGCTCTAGTATGTCCTGCTCGGCTATGGGGAGGGCAGCTATAGCGGTGTCGGCGCGTTAGTCTGTGTCAGGCTATGTTTGGTTATGTCCTGTTTCTTTGGGCTAGGCTAGGGTAGCTTTGACTTTTCTGACATATACAGCGGCTACACGGATTTCTGCGTTCTACTCTCCACGAACTTGTTCCGCTTGACTCTGCGGAGGTCAGCAATAGTGGTCGCGTCAGGTTAGGTTCAGTTGGGTTACGATCGGATACGTTACGATTGGTTTTGTTAGGAGAAGATGGATTTGACTTTAGTGCTATGGTCTGCTATTAGTTGGATTTCTGCTCCCTAGAATTCTTTAATATTTTCAGCTTGGCCCTGGGAAGGGCTGCAATAGTGGTCTCAGCTGGTTATGTTGAGTCAGGTTACGTTCGGATATATTGGGTTAGGCCATGTTTCGTTAGGATAGCCATAACTTTTGCGCTCTACGCTGCTATACGGTGCATTACTGCGCTCCACTCTGCTCTAGCATGTCGTGCTTGGATCTGGGGAGGGCAGCACTAGCGGCCTCGGCACGTTAGGATGAGTAATGCTATGTTTGGTTTTGTTCTGGTTTTTCGGGTTATGTTTGGTAGACTCAGACATTTCCGATGTACACTGCGATTTTGTGGACTTCAGCGTCCTACTCCCCACTAGTGTGTTCTTCTTGGCTATGGAGAGGACAGCAACAGGCGTCGCGGTACGTTAGGTTGAGCTAGGTTTTGATCGTTTATATTACGATTGGTCAGGTTAGGAGGAGATAGGTTCGTCGTTAGTGCCGTATTCTGCTATTACGTGGATTCCTGCGCCCAACAGAGATCTAGTATTTTCAGCTTGGCTCTAGCAAGGCCAGAAATGGTGGTCGCTGCACGCTATGATGAGTCAGGCTTCGTTCGGTTTGGTTGGTTTGGCCATGTTTGGTTTTGATAGCTGTACCTTTTGTGCACTACGCTGCAATTCGATAGATTTCTGCTCTCTACTGTGCTCTAGTATGACCTGCTTGGATCTGGGGATGGCAACAATAACGGTGTCCGCACGTTCGTTGATTTATGTTACGTTTGGTTACATTGCGGATGGCTTGGTTAGTACAGGATGGCTTTGAATTTAGCGCTATGGTCTGCTATTAGGTCGACTTCTGCTTCCTACAGCGCTTTAGTATTTTCAGCTTGGCTCTGGGGAAGGCTGCAATAGTGGTCTCAGCACGTTATGATTAGTCGGGTTACTTTCGGTTAGGCTGGGTTTGGCTAAGTTTGGTTATGTTAGCTTTAACTCTTTCGCTGTACACCGCTATTCGTTGGACTTGAGGGCTCCTCTGTGCCCTGGTATGTACTGCTTGGCTCTGGGGAGGTTAGCAATGGTGGTCTCGGCACGTTAGAACAGGTTAGATTAGGATATCCTTGATTTCAGTGCTTTACACAGTAGTGCGGCTGTTTTCTGCGCTATAGTGTGTTCTAGTATTTTCTGCTAGTCTCTGGGGCTGTCAGCAATGTTGGTCTAGTCACGTTAGGTTGAGTTAGGTTACGTTTGGTTATGTTACGTTTGCTTATGTTACGTTTGGTTAGGTTAGGCTAGGACAACTTTAACTTTTGCGCTGTAGGCTGCTATTCGGTGGGTTTCTGCTCACTACTGAAATCTAACATGACCTGCTTTGAACTTGCTAGGCCAGAAATGGTGGCCACCGCGCGATAAGTTTGTTTATCTTACGTTTCGTTACGTTCAGCTTGCTTGGGTTTGATTTGGGTATCTTTGACTTCTGTGATATACACCGCCATTCTAAGGATTTCTGCTCTCTACTGTGCTCTAGTATATTCTGCTCGGCTATGTGGAGGCCAGCATTATTTGTCTTGGCACGCTAGTCCGAGTTATGTTGCGTTTGGTTATGTCACAATTGGTTAGGTTAGGGGAGCATAGCTTAGACTTTTTTGCTGTACGCTAAAATTCGTTGGATCTTCTGCGCTCCACGTTGCACTACCAAACCCTGCTCGACTCTCTGTATGCCAGCAATGTTGGTCGCGGCACCTTAGTTTGGGTTAGGTTACGTTTGGTTAGGTGCGGTTAAGATGTATTAGATTGGGACAGCTTCGACTTTTGTCCTGCACAATGCTATTCTATGGGCTTCTGCTCTCTTCAGTTCGCTTTCACACACTGATTTTCTCTGTGAGCACCAGGAATAATGCTGTCGGCAGGTTAGGCTGATTTATGTAACGTTTGTTTAGGTTAGGTTTGGTTAGGTTTCGTTTGGTTAGCTTTTCCTTTTGTGCTATACGCTGCTATTCTGTCGAATTTAGCGCCCTACATTGCTGTGCTATACGCTGCTTCGCTCCCGTGTGGCCAGCGAAAGTGGTCGTGGCACCCCAGGTAGTGATACGTTACGTCTGGCTATATCACGGTTGATCAGGTTAGGGGAGGATAAATTCGATTTTTGCGTTATACATTGCTATTCGGCGGGAATGTTCATTCTTCTATGCTGCAGTATGCTCTGCTTGGCTGTGGCGACGCTGGCAATGGTAGCCTCGGTACGTCAGGTTTAGTTAGGCTACGTTTGGCTAGGTTATGCTGGTTCGGATTAAGTTTCGATAGCTTTGTCTTTCGTGCTATAAACTGTCATTCGGTCGAATTCTGCGCCCTTTTGTGCACTACTATACTCTGCTCGAATTTGGGTAGGCCGGCAATAGCGGTCGCGTGACATTATTTTGATTTCCGTTACGTTTGGCTACGTCGCGATTTTCTATGTTACGAGAGGATGACTGTCTTTTGTGCTGTACGCTGCTATCCGCTGTATTTCTGCGCTCCCCATAGATCTTCTCTACTATGCTCGATTGCAGGAGAACCAGAAATAACGGTCGTGGCACGATAGGGTGAGTTCGGTTACGTTCGGTACGGTGAGGTTATGTTATGTTTGGCTTGGATGGCTTTAACTATTTTGTTATACACTGCTTTCGGTGGATTTCTACGCTATACTGTGCTCTGACAGGTACTGCTTGGCACTGGGTAGGCCAGCAATAGAGGCCTCGGCTCCTTAGGATTATTCATTCTAGGTTTGTTTACGTTAAATTAGGGCATGCTAGGTTTGGGTATCTTTGAATTTTCTCCTGTACACTGCGATCCTATGGATTTCTGAGCCTTAATGACTTCTAGTATGTTCTGCTTGACTATCGGGAGGCCAGCAATAGTGTTGGCGGCACGTTATGCTTAACTTGGTTAAGTTTGGTGTGGTTTCGATTGGTTAGGTTAGGATAGGGTACCAGTGTCTTCTGTGCCGCATACTGATTTCGGTGGATATCTCTGCCCGACTGTCCACTAATATGCTCTGTTTGGCTTTATGGAGGACAGAAATAGTCGTTTCGACACGATACATTTAGTTAGGTTACGTTCGTCTATGCTACGATTGGATAAGCTAGGATAGGGTAGCTTCAACTCATGTGCTGTGCACTCCTATCCGTTGGATTTCAGCGCTCTGCTGTGCCATAGCATGTTCTGCTTCTCTCTACGGCGGCCAGCAATAATGTTCGTTGCACTTTCGGTTGAGATATGTCACGTTTGGCTTGGTTAGGTTAGTACATGTTTGGTCAGGGTAGCTTTGACCATTGGGATATACGCTGCTGTACGATAGATATCTGCGCCCTGCATTGCTCTACTAGCATTTGCTTGTCTCTGGGGAGGCCAGCGGTAGTGGTCGTGGCACGTTTGCTTGAGTTATGTTTCGTACGGTTAGGTTAGGTTAGGCAATGTTTGGTTAGTATGGCTTTGGCTTTTGCACTATACACTGCCATTCGGTATACATCTGCTATCTGCATTCCCGTAACAGCATCTGCTTTTCTCTGGGGAGGCCAGCAATGGTGGTCATGGCACATTTGGTTGAGTTAGGTTGCCTTTGGATATGTTAGGTTAGGTTAAGTTTAGTTAGGGTGTCTTCGACTTTTGTGCTATACTCTGATATTCGGTGGATTCCTGCGCTCTTCATTGCTCTACTATACACTACCTGACTCTGGGGAGACCACAATAGTTATCGTGGCACGATATGTTGTATTGGGTTATGTCTGGTTTCAATAGGTTAGGATACGTTTGTTAGGATGCCTTTGACTTTTGTGTTGTCCACTGCTATGCGGTTGATATCTACGCTCTACTGTGCATTAATATGGTCTGCTCGGCTCTGGGAGGCCAGCAATAGTGGCCTCCGCTCGCTACATTTTGTTATTCTACGTTCGGCTATATTATGTTTGCACACGTTAGGTTAGGATGTCTGTGACTTCTGTGCTATGCAAAGCTACTTGGTGGCCTTCTGCGCTCTACTGTGCTATAGTATATTCTGCTTGGCTCTGCGGATTTCAGCAATAGTGGTCTCGGCACGTTCGTTTGTGCCAGGTTACGCTTGGTTATGTTAAATTGGTCTGGGTAAGGTATGGATAGCTTTGACTTTCGCGGTATAAGCTGCCATTCTATGGACCTCAGCGCTCTACTCACTTCTAATATGCCCTGCTTGGCGATGGGGAGGTTAGCATTTGTGGGCTAGGTACGTTAGGTTGGGATTGGTTACGTGCGGCTAGGCTATGTTATATCTGGTTGAGTTAGAATATCACGTACTTTTTGCAATACACTGCTATTCGGACGATTCCTGCGTACTACATTGCTCTGCTATTCCCTGCTTAGCTCTCGTGATGCTAGCAATGGCTTTCGTGGTACGTCAGCTTGTGTTACGTTACGCCTGCCTATCATTCGATTGGTTAGGTTAGGATGGGATAGCTATAACTTTTGCGCTATACAGCAGTATCTGCTATTCGGTGGATTTCTACGCCCTACGTTGCTCTACTCTGCTCTGTTCAACTCTTTGGTGGCCAGTATTAGCGATCTCGGCCAGTTACTTTGTGTTGGCTACGTTTGGTTACGTTACGATAGTCTGGGTTACGCTCGGATAGATGCGACTTTCGTGGTATACACTGATATTCGGTGGGTTTCTACGATCCGCTGTCCTTAATATATTCTGCTTTGCCGCGGGGAGTCCAGCAATAATGGTGGCGCAACGTTATGTTGTGTTAGGTTATGTTTGGTTAGGTCCTGCTTGTTCGGGTTAGACTTGCGTAGCTTAGGCTTTTCTGATATACACGGTGATTCTATGGATTTCTCCGCCCTACTATCCACTAATATGTTCTGCTTGGCTACGGGATGCCAGCAATCATGGTCGCGGCGCGTTAGGTTGTGTTACATTATGTTTGGTTAGGTTATGATTGACTATGTCTAGGAGGTAATAGCTTCGACCTTTGTGCTGTGCACGGCTGCTCGGTGGACTTCTGCGCTCTACATTGCCCTAATATGCTCTGCTTGGCACTGGGGCGGCAGCAGTGGCGGTCTCGGCGCAGTAGGTTCAGTTAGGCTACGTTCGAGTATGTTCCATTGGTTTGGGTTAGGCTTGGGAATTTCAGACATTTCTGATATACAGTGCGATTCTACGGACATCTGCGTTCTAATATCCACTAACATGTTCCGCTTGGCTAAGGGGATACCAGCAATCGTGGTCACGGCGCGTTAGGTTGTATTATGTTAAGATCGTTTATATAACGATTTGTTACGTTTGGAGGTGATAGCTTCGGCTCTTGTGCTATACACAGCTGTCCGGTGGATTTCTGCGCTCTACATTGCTCTACTGTAACCTGCTCGTCTATGGGTAAGCCAGTGATAGTGGCCTCGTCACGTTAGATTTAATTAGGCTACGTTTGGTTAGGTTGTGTTAGTCTGGGCTATGTTTGGATAGCTCATACCTACGTGTATGACTGTAGACTGCGTTCGGCGGATTTCTGCGCCCCACTGTGTTCCAGTATGTTCCACCTGTCACTGGGGCGGACTGCAATAGCGGTCTCGACACGACAGGTTGATTTATATTGCGTCCGATTATGTTACGCTTGGCTAGGTTAAGATAGTATAGCTTCGACCCTTGTGCTGTACACTGCTCTTCGGTGGATTTCTGCGATCTACATTGTTCTACTGTAAGCTGCTCGACTCCCGAAGGGCCAGCAATAGAGCTCGCGGCGACTTATGTTCAGTTTGGCTACGTTCGGTTGGGGTAGGTTAGGGCAGGTTAGGGCAGGTTAGGTTAGTATGCCTTTGACTTCTGTGTGATACACTGCATTGTGGTGGAATACTGCGATCTACTGAGATCAAGTATACTCTGCTTGGCTGTGGGTATGCTAGCAATAGTGATCGCGGCACGTTAGGTTGAGTTAAGTTTCGTTCGGTTACGTTGGGCTGGGCTATGTTTGGTGGCTTCGACTTTCGTGCAACAAACTGCTATTCGGTGGATTCCTGCCCTCTACTGTGCTACACTGAAATCTGATTGGCCCTCTGGAGTGCAGCAATAGTGGTCGCGGCAGGATATATTGTGCTTGCTATGTAAGTTTGGGATACGTTTGTTTGGGTCAGGATCGTGTATCTTCGACTTTTCTGCTGTAAACTGCGATTCCATTGATTTCTACGCTCTACTCTCCTGTAATGTGTACGGCCTGTCTCTGGAGAGGCTAGCAATGGTGGTGGGGGCACTTTAGGTAGAGCTTGGTTACGTTAGGTAATGTTGCGATTAGCTAGGTTATGAAAGGGTAGATGTGTCTTGTGCGCTGTACACAGCTATTCGGCGAATTTCTGCGCTCTACTGTGCTCCACTATGCTCCGCTTGGCTCTGGGGTGGACAGCGATAGTGGTCTCGGCGCGTTAGGTTAAGTTGTGTTGCGTTTGGTTATATTACGTTTGGATGGGTCAGGAATGGATAGCTTTGACGTTTGTGCTATCTTCTGCTATTAGGTGGATTCCTGCGACCTTCAGTGCTCTAATGTTTGCAACTTGGCTCTGGTAATGCCACCAATAGTGGCCTCGGCACGATGTGTTTGGTCAGGTTACGATCGTTTAACTTGGGTTAGGCTATGTTTGGTCAGGATAGCTTCAACTTTTGCTCCGTACACTGCTGTGCGGTGGATTCCTGTGCTCTACTGTGCTCTAGCATGTCCTGCTTGGCTCCGGGGAGGGTAGCAATAGCGGTCTCGATGCGTTGGGTTGAGTTATGCTATGTTCCGTTATATACCGTTGGTTTGTGTTGGGTATGGGTGGCTATCGCTTTCCCGATATACGCTGCGATTCTACGGATTTCTGCGCTCCACTCTCCCCTACTACATTCTTCTTAGCTCTGGGGAGGACAGCAATATTGGTCTCGACAGGTCAGGATGAGCTTGGCTACGTTTGGTTACGTTTTGTTACGTTACGTTTGGTCAGGGTAGGAGTGGCTGGCTATGACCTTTGTGCTGCACACTGCTATTCGATGGATTCCTGCCCTCTACATTGATCTACTATGCTCTGCTCGACTAACGGGGTGGCAGCAATAGTGGCCGCGGCACGATAGGTTGAGCAATTTTCAGTTCGTATAGGCTAGATTTGGTTAAGCTTTGTTGGGATACCTTTTGCGTTTCGCTATACAGGGCCACTAGGTTGACGTCAGTGTCCGACATTGCAATGCTATGCTCTGCTTGGCTGTCTTGAGGCCAGCGATAGTGGTCGTTGGTCAGGTTAGGAAGTGTAGCTTTGACTTATGCGATATAAACTGCTATTCCGTGGATTTCTGTGCTCTCCACTGTTCTAGTACGTTCTGCTTCGCTCTGTGCATGTCAGGAGTAGTGGTCTAGGCGCGCTAGGTTTAGTTATGTTACGTTCGGTTATGTTATGTTTGGTAGTGTTCGGCTAGGATATCTTTGACTTTTTTGGTATACACTGTTTTTCTGGCGATTTCTGCGCTTTGCTGTGATCTAGTATTACCTGCTTTGCTCTGGCGAGGCCAGAAATATTGAAAGCGGCGCGATAGTTTTAGTTACACTGCGTTTGGTTATGCTACGATTGGTTAGGTTAGGATGGATAACCTAGACTTTCGTGCTGTACACTGATATTCGGCGGATTTCTGCGCTCCTCATTGCTCTAATATAGTTTGCTCGACCCTGGGGAGGCCTGCCATAGTGGTGGTGACACGTTAGGTTGAGTTTTGTTATGTTTGATAGTGTCACGATTGCTTAGGTTAGAATAAGGTACCATTGACCTTTGTGCTACATACTGCTCTCGGCGGATTTCCCCGCTCTACGGTGGTCAAATATGCTGCGCCTTGCCCTGCAGAGGCCGTAAATATTGGCCGCGGCCCTTTAGGTTGAGTTGCATTTCGTTTGCTTGGGCTAGGTTTGGCTATGTTGGAATGGGATAGCTTTAACTTATGCGCTAAACAGCAATACTCGGTGGAATTCTGCGCTTTACAGTGTTCTGATATGTTCTGCATGGATCTGGTGATGCCAGCAGTAGTGTTCGTGGCACGTTTGCTTGGGTTACGTCACGTATACTTTGGTTAGGTTGGCATATGCTTGGTTAGGATGGCTTTGACTTTTGTGCTGTACATTGCTATACGACGGACGCCTGAGTTCTGCTGAGCTCTAGTATATTCTGGTGGGCCATGCGGAGTCCACCTATGGTGGTCTCGGCGCGTTCGGCTGAGTTACTTTGCGTATTGTTATGTTACGTTTGCTTACTTTAGGAGATGTTAGCTTTGACTTTTGTGCTATAAACTGCTATACGGTGGATTCCTACGCTCTACAGAGCTGTAGTAAATTCTGCTTGGCTATACGGAGTCCGCATGTAGTGGTCTCGGCGCGGTAGGCTGAGTTGCGTTGCGTATGGTTATGTAAAGTTTGGTAAGGTTAGGATAGGATAGCTTTGATTTTTATGCTATACACCGCTATTCGCTGGATTTCTGCGCTCTGCTGTGCTCCAGTATACTCTGCTTGGATCTGGTGAGGCCAGCAGTATTGGTCTCGGAACGTAAGTCTGAGCTAGGCTGTGTTCGTTTATGTTACGTTTGGTTATGTTAGGATATGTTAGCTATGACTCTTGTGCTA
Source organism: Eufriesea mexicana (assembly GCF_001483705.2). Classification (NCBI taxonomy): domain Eukaryota; kingdom Metazoa; phylum Arthropoda; class Insecta; order Hymenoptera; family Apidae; genus Eufriesea; species Eufriesea mexicana. The sequence goes on from NW_016912552.1 coordinate 155,730, forward strand.
TACACGGCGAAGCGGTGCATTTCTGTGCTCTACGTTGCTCTACTATACCCTGCTCGACTCTGGGGAGGGAAGCAATAGACCTCCTGGCGCGATAGGTTGAGATAGGTTACGTTCGGTTGGGTTATGTTTGGCCACGTTTGGTAAGAGTGGCTCTCTCTTGTGCGATGTAGAGCGCTATTCGTGGATTTCTGCGCTCTACTCTCCACCAATATGCTCTGGTTGTCTCTGGGGAGGCCAGCAATAGAGGTCTCGGTTCGTTAGGCTTAGTCACTCCAAGCCATATTAGGTTAGGTTAGGTCAGGCTAGGTTACGATATAATTGTCTTTTTGCTATACACTTCTATTCGGTGGATTTCTACGCCCTACATTGCGCAGCTATACCCCGTTCGTCTCTGGGGTGGCCAGTAGTGGTGGTCTCGGCACGTCAAGTTGAGCTGGGCTGCGTTTAGTCGGGTTACGCTTGTTCGGGTCAGGTAAGTGTAGCTTTCACTTCTTTGTGTATGCCCTGCAGTCCCATGGATTTCGGTGGTCACGACTCCTCTAATATGCTATTCATGGCGATGGCGACGCCAGCAATAGTGTTCCCGGCACGTTAAGTTCAGTTGGTCTACATATTTATCGGTTAGTTTAGGAGATGGTAGGTTATGATTTCTATGTCTTTTGTGCTACACGCTGGAATTTGGTTTCTTTCTGTGTCCTATCGTGCGCCAGTATATCCTGCTTGTCCTTGGGGAGACCAGCAGCGGTGATCTCGGCTGGTTGGGTTAAGTTACGTTACGTTCGTTTATATTACGTTTGGATAGGTTAGGATATGATAGAGTTTACGTTTGCTCTATAGGCAGCTGTGCGGTGGATTTCTTCGCTATAGATTGATCTACCATACTCTGCTCGCCATTGGGGACGCAAGTAGCAGTGTACCCGTCACGTTAGGCGGAGTTAGGCTACGTTCGGTTAGGTTATGCTTGCTTTGGTTTTCTCTGGGTCTACTTTGCTTTCGTGCTATATTTTTATTCGGATGCCGTCCGCGCTTTTCTGTGCTCTGCTATACTCTGCTCGACTCTGGGAAGGTCAGCAATAGTGGTCACGGCGCGTAAGTTTCAGTAAATCTACGTTTGGTTGTGATTGGTTAGGTTAGGTTAGTTTATGGTATCTCCGGCCTTTGTGCTGTACAGTTCAATTTGACGGATTTCTGCATCCTAAGGTGCTCTAGTATATTATGTTTGCCTCTGGAGAAGCCTGCAATACTCTAAGCTATTCTAAGTCTGATCAGGTTAGGTTAGGACCGGTTGGGTTATGATATCTTTGACTTTTGTGCTATACGCGGCTATTTGGTGGGTTTCAGCGCCCTCCATTGCTCTACTATCCTCTGCTCGACACTGCGTAGGCCAATAATAGTTGTCTCGGCACGCTAGATTGAGCTATGTTTGGTACACTTTGTTAGTTTGGGTTGGGCATGGTTAGATTTGTCTTTCGTGTTGTACACTGTGATTCGGAGGAATTCTGCGCTCTACTGTGCTCTACTATACTCAGCTCGAATCTGGTGAGGCCAGCAATAGTTGTCGCGGAATGTTACCTCGAGTTGTTTTACGTTTGGTTATGTTACGATTTGATAGGTTAGGAAACTGTGGCATCAACCTTTTCGCTGTAAACCAATACACAAATACATCAATAGTGGTGTAGGCATGTTGGGATTGGTTACCTTCCTTTGGTTATGCCTCGCTCGGTTAGGTTAGCATAGCATAACTAAGAGTTTTGTGCTATGCCCTGGTATTCGGTGGATTGCTCCGCTCTTCGTTGCTCTACTATACGCTGCTCGGCCCTGGGGAGACCATCAATAGCGGTCTTGGAAAGTTACGCCGTGTTTGTCTACGTTAGGTTAGGTTCTGTTAGTTTCGGATAGGTTTGGGTGACTTTGACTTTTCTGCTGCACAGATGGTTCCTACGGATATCTGCGGCCTACTCTCCTCCAATGTGTTCTGCTTGGCTCTGGTATTCTGAGGACTTCTGTGCTCTACTGTGCTCTACTATACTCTGCTTGACATTGGGGACGACAGTAATAGTGAGCTCGGCACGTCGGTTTCAGTTAGGCTACGTTTGGCTAGGTTACGTTAGGTTACGTTTAGCCAGCGTGCCTTTGACTTCTGTGTAATACTGTTCTACTCGGTGGATTGCTGCGCTCTACTGTGCTGTAACATATTCTGCCAGGCTCATGGGAGGCCAGCAATAGTGGTCGCGGCAAGTAAGGTTTAGATATTCTACGCATGGTTAGGTATGATTAGACCAGGTTAGGTTAGGGTATCTTCGACTTTTGTGCCATACATTGCTATTTGGTGGCTCTCTGCGCTCTACTGTGCTGTACTATACTCGGCTCGAGACTGAGGACAACAGTAATTGTGATCTCGGCACGTAAGTTTGAGATAGCCTACGTTTGGCTAGGTTATGTTAGCGTCGGTTACGCATGGATAGCTTTGACTCTTGTGATATACACTGCTTTGCGTTGAGTTCCTGCGCTCTACTCTGCACTAGTATGGTCCGCTTTCCTCTGCAGAGACCAGCAATGGTGGCACAGGCACGCATGTTTGGGTTATGTTACGCATAGCTTGGCTAGGTTCGGACACGTTTGGTTAGTATAGCTTCGACTTTTGTGCTATACACTGTTCTTCGGTCGAAGTCTGTGCACTACATTGCTTTACTAGCGTCTGCTTCAATCTTTGCAGGCCAGCAATAGCGGTTGTGAGACGTTTGGTTGTGATAGTTCACGTTTGGTTAAGTTGGGTTGGGTAAAGTTTGGTTAGGATGGGTTTGACCTTTCTGCTATATACTGCTATTCGGTATATACCCCTGATCTGCATTGCCGAACTTGCATCTCCTTGTCCCTGGAGAGGCCAGCAATGGTGGTCGTGGCACGTTAGCTGTAGTTACGCTACGTTCGGTTTGCTTACGTTTGCTTGTGTTAGGTTTGGGTAGCTTTGACTTTTGTGGTATACACTGCTATACGTTGAATTTCTGGACTTTACTGTGCTCTAGTGTATCCGGCTTGGCTATGGGGATGCCAGCGGTATTGGTCTCGGCCTGTTAGGTCGAGTTATGTTACGTTTGGTTGCGTTACGTTCATTTGTGTTAGGTTCGGATAGATTTGACTTTCGCGGTGTACGCTGCTGTTCGGCAGATTTCTTCGCTCTACTGTGCTCTAGCATATTCTGCTTGGCTCTGGGGAGGCCAGCAGGCTTGGTCTCGACACGTTGGTCTGAGTTATGTTGCGTCTGGTTATGTGACGTTTGGTTAGGTTAGGATGGGATAGCTTTGACTTTCGTGCTATACACGGCTATTCAGTGGAGTCCTGCGCCCTACTGTAATCTAATGTTCCCTGCTTTGCTTTGGGAATTCCAGGAATGGTGGCCGCGGCGCGCTCGTTTCGGATACGTTATGCACGGTTAGGTTACGTATGTTTGGTTTAGGTTGGGATATCTTTGACTATCATGGCATGCATTACCATGCTATGAACCTCGGAGCTCTATTCTCCACTAAAATGCCCTGCTTTGCAACGGGTATGCCGGCAATAGTTGTCTCGGCGCGTTAGGTTGAGATAGGATACGTTTGCTTAGTATATGGTAGCCATAGTAGGGTTTGGATGGCTTCAACTTTCCTGCTATGCACTGCATTTCGGTGGATTTCTGCTCTCCACTCTTCTCTTATATGCTCTGGTTGGCTTTGGGAAGGCCAGCAAAAGTTGTCTCGGCACGCTAGGTCGAGATATGGTCCGGTTGGATTGGCTAGGGTGGGATTAGTTTGGTTAGTGTATCTTAGCCTTTGTGCTATAGACAGCTATTGGGCCGATACCTATGCACGGCATTGCTCTACTAGCGTCTACTTGAATCTGTGGATGCCGGCAATTGAGGTCGTGGCACGTTCGCCTGAGAGAGGTCACGTTTGGTTAGTTTAGGTTAGGTCAAGTTTAGTTAGGGTAGCTTTGACTTTCGTGCTGTACACAGTTATTCGGTGCTTTCCTGCTCTCTACAGTGCTCCACTCTAACCTTCTAGATCCTGGGGATGTTAGCAATACTGGTGGCGGCACGTTACGTTGAGTTTTGCTACGACAGGTTATGTTACGTTGGTTTGTGTTAGGTTTGGGTACCTTTGACTTTTCTGCTGTACACTGCGATCCTATGGACTTCTGCGCGCTACCCTTCTCTAGTATGTTCCGTCTGCCTCTAGGAGGGCCAGCACTGTGTGGTGGCGGCACGTCAGTTTCAGCTTGGTTACGCATGGTGGTGTTACGATCGGTTAGGTTAGAACAGGATACCATTGACTTTTGTGCTAGATACTGACTTTCGGTGGATTTCGCCACTCCACTTTGCCCTAATATGCTCTGCCTCGCTCTGGGCAGTCCAGAAATGGTGGCCGCGGCACGTTAGGTTAACTTAAGCTGCATTAGATGATATTACCTTTGGATAGGTTAGGATAGCATAGCCTTTACTTTTGTGCAATACACAGCTTTTCCGTGGATTTCTACGCTTTACTGTGCTCTATTACATTCTACTTGGCCGTGTGGAGTCCAGCAATAGTGATCGCGGAACGTTATGTTTAGGCAGGCTATATTTGTTAGGTCCAGTTTGTTGGTGTTAGGCTTGGGTTAGTTAGACTTTTCGAATATACGCTGCGATTCTATGGATTTCTGCCTTCTACTATGAACAAATATGTTCAGCTTGGCTCTGCGGGTGCCAGCAACCATGGTTGCGGCACGTTAGTCTGTGTCAAGTTAGGCTTGTTTATACTACGATTGGCTGTTAGGAGGAGGTAGCTTTGACTTTTGTGCTATACTCCGCTGTTCGGATGATCTCTGCTCTCTACATTGCTCTAGGATGTTCTGCACGACACCGAGGAGTCCAGGAATAGTATTCTCGTCACGTTTGTTTGAGTTAGGCTACGTTTGGTTAGGTTTCTTTGGCTTTGCGTTAGGTTTGGATTGCTTTGACTATCGTTGAATACACTCTTGTTCGTCGGGTTTCTGCGCTCTACTGTGCTCTAGTATGTTCTGCCTGGTCATGTGGAGGCCAGCAATAGTGGTATCGTCAGGTTAGGTTGGGAGAGATATCGTTCGGTTATATTTCGTTTGGTGAGTTCTACTCACTTCTAATAGGCCCTGCATGGCGATGGGGATTCCGGCAACAGGGGGATAGGCACGTCATGTTGGGACTGGTTACGTTTGATTCGGTTAGCCTTGTCCAGGTTGGCTTGGGTAATCTTCTGCTTTTCTGCTGAACACTTCAATGCGGTGGGTGTCCGCGGTCCACTCTGCTCCAGTATATTCTGCCTGGCTTTGGGGGCACAGTAATAGTAGTCTCAGCACGTTAGGTTACGTTATGTTGCGCTTGGTTATATTACGTTTGGATTGGTTGGGTTTGGATATCATGGACTTTTGAGCTGTACACCGCCATTCGGCGGATTTCTACGCCCTACGTTGCTCTACTATACTCAGCTCGTCCCTGGGGAGACCAGTAATAGTGGTGTCGGCCCGGAAGGTTGAGTTAGGCTACGTATGGTTACGTTATGTTAGCTTGGGTTAGGTTTGGATTGATTACATTTTCGTGGTTTACACTTCTACTTGGTGGATATCCACGCTCTACTGCGCTCTAGTATGTTCTGCGCAGATCTGGTGAAGCCACCGGTGGTGGTAGCGACGCGTTAAGTTATGCTATTTTATGCTTGGTTAGGATGGGCTGGGCGTGGTTAGCTCAGGTATCTTTGAATTTTGTGCGGTAGATTGCTATCTGGTGGCCTTCTGCGCTCTAATCTGCAATACTATTCACTGCTCGTCTCTGGGGAGGTCGGCAATTGTGGTCAGCGCACGATAGGTTTTGTCAGGCTGCATATGGTAATGTTACCGTTGGCTAGGGAAGGTTATGGTAGCTTTGGCTTTTATGCTACGCACCGCCATTCGGTGGATTTTTGCGCTCTACTACGCTCTAGTGTATTCTACATGGCTCTGGGGGGGGGGGGGGGGGGAGTATTGGTCTCGGCACATTTGTCTGGGTTAGGTTGCGTCTGATTATGAGACGTTTGGCTTTGTTAGGATAGGATAGCTTTGTCTTTAGTGCTGTACACGACTCTTCGGTGGATTTCTGTGCTCTACTGTGATCTAACGTTCCTTGCTTTGCTTTGGGAGTTCCAGAAATGGTGGCCACGGCGCGTTACGTTGAGATATGTTGCGTTTTCTTAGTTTAGGATTGTTTGGGTTAGGTTGGGATATCGTTGACTTTCGTGCTCTGCATTGGCTTTCTATGGGCCTCTGCACTCTATTCTCCTCTAATATGCGCTGCTTGGCGCTGGAGAGTAATATCCTTTGCTCCGTACACAGCTACTCGGTGAATTTCTGCGCTCTACTCTGATCTAATATTGCCTGATGAGCTCTGAGTTTTCCAGAAATGGTGGCAGCGGAGCATCAGGATGTGTTACGTTGCGTTAGGTTAGGTTACCTTTGTTTGTGCTAGATTAAGATTACGCTGACTCCCGTGCTAAAACTGCCATTCTGTAGTCCTTGGCGGTATACTCTCCCCCAATATGCCCTGCTTGGCGATGGGAAGTGCAACAATATTTGGATAGGCACGTTAGGTTTGAACTGGCTACGTTTGGTTATGCTAGGTCCGGTCAGGCTATGTTAGAATATCTTCTACTTATCTGCTTTACACACCAATGCGCCGGATATCTGCGCTCTAATGCGCTCTAGTATATTCTGCTTGTCTCTGCGGAGCTCAGTAACAGTGGCATACGCACGTTAGGTTGGGATAGTTAACGGTCGGTTATGTTATGCTTGGTCATGTTAGGCTAGGTTAGCTTTGACTTTTGCGCCTTTCACTGCTATTCGGAGGATTTCTTCGCTCTTCTGTTATCTAAAATTCTCTCCTCTACTCTTCAGAGGCCATAAATAGTGGCCGCGGCGCGATATGCCTTGTTAGGTTACGCTTGGTTATGTTACGTTTGTCTACGATAGGATAGGATATCGTTGATGTTTGCGCTATACACTTCTATTAGGCGGATTTCACTGATGTTCGATGCTCTCCTATACCATACTCGAATCTGGAGAGGCCAGCACCGGCGGTCGTGGTACGATTGGTGTAGTCTTGCTACTTATTGCTATGTTAGGTATGGTTAGATTTGGTCAGGATGCCATTGTCTTTTGTGCTACAGTCTGCCATTAGGTGCATCTCTGCTATCCTACAGTGCTCTAATATTTTCAGCTTGGCTCTGGGAAGGCCAGCACTAGTAGTCTCGGCACGTTACGTTGAGTCAGTTTACGTCTGGTTAGGTTGGGTTAGATTAGTTTGGTTAGGATAGCTTGAACTTTTATGCTGCAAACAGGTATTCATCGGACTTCTGCGCTCTACTGTGCACTGGTGTGTCCTGCTTGTCTCTGTAGAGGGTAGCAGCATCAGTCTCGGCACGTTCGGCTGAGTTATGTTACGTTCGGTTACGTTACGATTGGTTAGGTTGGGGGAGAATAGCTTTGACTTTAGTGACACTGTCTGCTATTACTTGGATTTCTGCGCCATGCAGTGCTCTAACATTTTCAGCTTGGCTTCGGTACGGCCAGCAACAGTGGCCTCGGCACTTTATGTTGAATCAGGTTACGGACGGTTGCGTTGGGTTAGGCTAAGTTAGTTTTGGTTGGTCTTACCCTCTGTGCTGTACAATGCTATACCGTAGACTTCTGCGCTCTACTGTGCTCTAGAGTGTGCTCCTTGGGTCACGGCATTGCAGCGATAGCAGTCTCGTCTCGTTACTTTGTGTTAGGCTACGTTTGGCTCTGTTCTGTTGGTATGGGTTGGGATTGGGTAGCTATGAGTTCTCAGATATAGATTGCGATTCCATGGATTTATGCGTTCTACCCACCACTAATGTGTCCTGCTTGGCTGTGTGGAGGCCAGAAATGGTCATCGCGGCACGTTCGGTTGTGTCATGTTACGTTTCGTTTGGTTAGGTTAGGTCAGGTTTGGTCAGCGTATCTTTGACTTTTGTGCTATTCACTGACATTTGGTGGCTTTCTGTGCTCTACTGAGCTCTACTACACTCTGCTCGACTCTGCGGGGCCAGCAAATGGGGTCGTGCCACTATTGGTTGTGCTAGGCTACGTTTGGTAGTGCTGCCGTCGGTCAGGTTAGGATAGGGTTGTTTTGACCTTTGTCCTTCACGCCGCTATTCGGTGGTATTCTGCGCTATACATTGCTCTACTACACCCTGCACGAATCGGTGGAGGCCAGTAATATCGGTCTCGGTAAGATAAGTTCAATTATGCTAAGTTCGACTATGTAACATTCGTATGTGTTGCGTTTGGATTGCATTGACTTTCGTGGCATAAACTGTTGTTCGGTGGACTTCTCCGCTGTACTGTGCTCTGGTATACTCTGCTTGGCTCTGGGGCTGCCAGCAATGGTGGTCTCGGCACGATATGTTGAGATAGACAATGTTTGGTTATATTGAGTTTGGTTATGTTTGGATAGTATAGCTTTGACTTTAATGCTATACACAGCTATTGGGTGCACTCCTGCGATCTACGTTGCTCTAGTATGCTCTGCTTTCCTACGGCCAGGCCAGAAATAGTATCCACAGCAAGTTGTGCTTAGTTAGATTACGTTCGGTTAGGTTCGGTTTGGACAGGATACGTTGGGTTATCCTTGACTTTTGTGCTACACGCCCAAATCGGGTGGATTGCTGAGCTTGACGTTGCTCTAGTTTATTCTGCTTGGCTATGGGGATTCAAGCTATGGCTGTCTCGGCTCTTTAGGTTGAGTTAGGCTACGTTCGGTTATGTTACGTTTGGCTATGTTGGGATGGGTTTGCTTTGACTTTTGAGCTATACACTGCTATTCGGGGGACTTCTGATCTCTACTGTGACCCAGCATGTTCTGGCTGGCTCTGTGTATGCCAGTAATGGCGGTCTCGTCAAGTCAACTCCTGATATGGTACGTTTCGTTCGGTTACGTTAGCCTTGGCTAGGTTTGGATAGCTTCGACTTTTCCGCTGTTCACTGCGATCCTATGGATTTCCGCTCTCTACTCTCCTCTATTATATTCTGCTTGGCTCTACGGAGGCCAGCAGTAGCTGTCGGGTCATGTTTGTGTGAGAGAGTCTGCGGTTGGCTGTGTTTCGTTTGGATAGGATAGGATAGTATAGCTTTGACATCTGTGCTATACACTGCTATTCTGTACATTTGTGTTCTCTACATTGCCCTAATATAATCTGCTCGACATTGTGGAAGCCAGTGATAATGGTCTCGACACGTTAGGTTGAGCTATGCTACGTTAGGTTTTGTTACGTTTGGTTAGTGTAGGGTGGGATAGCTTTGACTTTTATGCTATACACCGCTGATGGTTGCATTCCTG